>NC_072736.1:162914901-163193212 GCF_026930045.1 Uloborus diversus
GAGGGCTTACAGAACTTTCTGTAGCCGCCCCCTAGTTTGCTTGGTTTTTAACTTAACTAATAGCAACTGTCAGCAAACGGTTTTGTTACCTAACATTTTTAAGTGATCACTTTCAAATAAAAATAGGAATATAAAGTTTTGTTCGATCTCAGTTATAAAATAGTAAAAGAAACGTAACAAATTAGTAAGTCGTGGCCCGTAGCTAAGGTTGAAACGTTCAATAGTGAACGGCAAATTCAAAGAAGTTCTGGCGAGAAAGCACGAATCCAAAAGATTCGATGAAATAATCTTATGTTTTTTTCTTTATTAAGACTATTTCTATAAGCTTGGTTCTCACTGAAAAGTATGGAACAAAATAAGTGAAAATTATTTCTTGATTACAACACTCAATAATTGCAGTTAATCTTAAAATCTTCATATTAAGGTTAATTCTAAAGCAGCCAATAGAATTTAAATTAAAAATTTAGCGAAGAAGAAAAATAGGTATAGTAAAAGCTATTCGTACAAATTTGTATACCACCGCATTTTGTGTAAAATTAGCTCCTGACGTATATGTGCCCTATTTTCGTTGAAATTTTATTGATGAAATATAATTTAAAATATATTCGCGAAAATTTTCAGAATTAAAATACCTTTATTTTTTATAAACTCTAGAATTAACTTTGGGTGTCATCTACCAGATGGGTGTCACCCGGAGCAAACCACCCGCTCTCAAGAACTTGGATTTAGAAAAAAAGCTTTCTTTCTCTCAAGTTACAGCTTTCAAAAATTGAAAGCACACGATTTGATCAATATCTATTTGTTAAACATTAAAGGGGGGCAAATTACAGATAATCCTTTTCAAATTTTTTAAAAGGGATTTTTAAGTCATCTCACTTTTTAACTCGTAATTATTGGAAAAATTGATTTTTAAATTGAATTTCTAACGTTGTATGCGTTTTGGGTATACAATAAAAAACAAAATGCGAAATTTTCATAAACAAGAATTAATATTTCAATCTCTGTTTAGAGGTTTTCCCCTTTCCCCTGAAGGGAGAGAGGGGTTGAAAAAATACAATTAAAAAAAAATTTAAAAATCCGGAATCGGAGTCGGGGGTTTCAAAATCCAGGAGTCGGAGTCGGCCATTTTCCTTCCGACTCCGCAACCCTGGTGGCAACACATAGCTTCAACTCTTACACCACTAGTTCCGATACTTTCCGTAGATGTGCAAATGCATGTATAAGAAAATGCATAGGTACTCTTAATTAGGAAGTACCGTCGTATTGGGCGACTTTACCTTACAAAGTAGAAGCAATCAAATACGCTAGTAACTTAATCTTCGTTTGCTGGTGCGGTGAAGTCAACATTACTGCAACACTAATATTTTCCTCATCAATATTAGAAATGACTTGTCAATATCGAACTGGCTTGCTTATGTCATTTACACCTCGAGATCAAAACAGCTCTGCAACCGAAAATTTCTTTGAACCGCTGCGTAATTGAAGTTACTGGCGTCCTTGTATAACACGGTTAATTCGTTCCGTATTGCATCAAAACCGTGTTACACGAGATTTTTTTTAAAAATAACTTTTTAACTTATTTTTTACGCTAATTAGTCATGTACATAGTAAAAACCACGTAAATATGTATCGTGTTGTATCGAAATCGTGTTATACGAGACTTAGAAATAACGTGAATCAAGGGATGTGTACCGTGTTATATCGAAACCAAGTTTCATAAAAAGAAAATAAAAACTTATCATAGTTATCAACCATTAACAGAATGTATTTAACAAAGATGAAATTTCATCTTTTTAAAATATAACATTCGAGTTATATCAAAACCATGCATGCAGTATTGAATTCAAGTTTCGTACCATGTAATATGGAAACCGTGTTGTACAAGTACCGATTTATACGAGGGACGCCTGTATATCATTAAAAAAAAGTTTTGGTGAAAAGATTTTTATGCCATACAAAGGTTTTTACTCACCGCTTTACATCTAGGATTGTCACAACGCAGAGCGAAATCTGGCCAGCCATCAAGATCGCTGTCTGGACCGCACATATGTCCGTCCCCAGCCCAACCAATTCTGCACTAAAATGGCACCGAAAATGAAAAAAACACGTTGTTAAACAGTTTGAAAATTCTAAAAGAAACACTAAACAAGTGCTAAGGCAGGTTTCTGAAAAATCTGAAGGAAAATCATGAGGAATCGAAATTAAAAATTTATCTTCGCATACGACTGAGGCAGGGAGAGGCAAAAGGATGTAAGTGCCGAAATTAACAATTTGGAGATAACCAGTACACATGGTAGGTGAACCTTTCCTCTGTCTTACTTAGTAAATGGAGGGAGCTAGTCCAATCATTGGCTAAGCAAAAGCTTGGGCAAAAACCTCAAGTCACGTGACTCAACAGCGACGAATGGTTGACACGTTTTGCGTGAAACTGGCGCATTAAAATTGATTTCTTCCAATGCTTTTGTTTTAAATCCATCACGTGACTTGGTTATGACACTCCCTCTATTTTATCTCTTCTCAATGGTACTAGTAGCCCTGATAAATGCTGATGTACAGCATAATTTAGAAAACAATTTCCATGTAAGCCTACCTAGGACCTCAACTTTAAACGCGTTTTACGCAACTTGAAAATGTTCACTGACCTTTGCTTCTCCCTGCCTCATATGTTAATGAATGTATTGCACAAATCTTTATGTAATAAATAAACGTACTTGACTTCCAAACTGACAAATTTTTACTAATAAAAACAAATATCGCAGAAATAATTAAGTCATTTTCCAAGGAAAATGGAAGTATAAATAAATAAGTAGTAGGTAAAATAAAACTTAAAATATTGAAAAGCTAAACCGAAAGTAATTAGTAACCAATAGCTCTATTCACAAAAATCGATTTTCTCTTGAGTTAAATTGTTGCACTAAACGTTCTCGATACCCCCCATCCAATTTTTCAGTATTTTCTATCTTCTATGATTTCTGTTTTTTTTTTTTTTACTCAGACTGAATCTGCTCTCATCTGTAAAGAGTACTCGTCCGCATTCATTGTCTCTCCAATTCCGGTGTTCCCGGCATCACAGAGAACGCCTTCTCCGATGGGCAGGCGTTAGAGGTACACACCGTATAGGGCGTCGTGCAAACAGACCAACACCGTGCAGTCTTCTGCCCACGGTAAAATGCGATATCGGTCGTCCAGTCGCCTGTGTCGTGTGTCTAGCGATTTCTCCCGCTGTCTGCCGCCTGTTTCTTCTGGCCTGTAAGACAATATACCGGTCATCTACGGGTGTGGTTCCTCGTGGACGACCACTACTGAACCCCCGGATAGCTGTTCCTGTAGTTTGAAATTGTCTCCAAAGTCGTGAAACGATGCTGTGAGCAATTCCGAACTCTGCAGTCACACTTGTCACACTGCGCCCTTCCTCCAACTTCCCAATGATTCGACCTCGGGTAAAAGCATCCAGATGTCGTCCAACAGCTTGATTATTCGCCATTTCTCGCTGAGGCAGCAACTCGGTGTGATTTTAACTGCTATACGGCGTGCAATCTCTTTGCCAGAAATACTGATCTTACACCGACAACATGCTTTATACTACTCAGACACTCCCCCATTACGTCTGCCTGCATATCTGCGCAAGTGCTACCGTACATCACCTTACTTAATCTCCTGATTGGTCTTTCTGTCCGCTCTGCCTCCTCGTTCAGCTAATATGCTAATTTTTCGACTTCGTCCTTAATTTTTGCATACCAGTGTATTTCTTTTGAGTTGTAAATCTTTCCTGTGTGTGTCCGGAGGCAAGGCGCTTTGTACGTAGTAATGTACGTAGTAAACTGTGTATGTAAATCTGTTTAGCTTGTTCATAATTAATTGATTAATTAAGACTCATTTGGAATTCCGTTTCTTGTGAAGGTCCCACCGAAACGTTTAACTATACAAAGACATTCAGTAAGTTACCGCCCTATAGCCAGGGCTAAGGCAGAAATACATGAAATACACCGCCAGCTCAGTCAATTCCAGCCGAGGACTGCAGTTTCGTGCTTATTAGCACTCATCAGCCCGGCATAGGACCAACTGAGCTCTAGGTGGAAAACCTCTTAAGGAAGCCAAGAGAGCCAAACAAACTGGTAGCTAACTGCCTTAGCTCTGGCTATAGGGCGGTAACTTACTGAATATACCTGCCTTGCCTGCAATATTCGAGTTGAACCGAACCATTGTTTCGGTCACTCGTCTGGTCTGTGCTAATTCTTTGTTAGTTACCAGTTTGTTTGGCACTCTTGGCTTCCTTAAGAGGTTTTCCACCTCCAGCTCAGTTGGTCCTATGCGGGGTTAATGAGTGCTAATAAGCACGAAACTGCAGTCCTCGGCTGGAATTGACTGAGCTGGCGGTATGTTTCATGTATACAAAGACAGCTTTAAAATGCCATTTTAGCATGTTCTCTTAGAAAATTGACACTTAAGTACGTTGCCTTAAAACTATATTACTTGAGTGAAGTATTGTTAATACTGAGGGTTGTATATGGCTACGTTTGCATAGAGCAACTGGTCGACCTGTCGGTTAATTGGTGACTAACCAAGTGTGTTCTAATAAAGTTACCGGTTGATGAACACTAATAAAAACATCCTATGGACACTAACCGCGACGGTATCAAATCAACCGCTGACTTAATCAATCAACCACGAACGGTCGACTGGTAGCTATATGCGAACGAAACCTATGGCACCTTTTACCATGAAACGTTGTAGCACAAGAGGCATCCTTTAAAAGTCCCAATTTTTCAACTATGGCACCCTTAAGAATGCCAACTGGCACTTTTTAGGGTGGCATTGGGAGCCAAATGAACTCTCATAAAGTGGTGCTGCAGGTGCTGCATCGTTTCACCCTAAAAAGTGCCATATGCAACCTGGGCGGTCTTTCCAAGCTCGTCAGCTTGCGAGATCGAGCTTCTCGCTCACGTGATCGGTTGTGATGGAGAAATGTCGCAAAGTAGTATTCTAATCTACTCGAACTTAGCTTGCGGCTTGGTTCGAGTAGATTAGAAAACAACTTTGCGACATTTCTACGTCACAACCGATCACGTGAGCGAGAATCTCGATCTCGCAAGCTGACAGCTTGGAATGACCGCCCAGTAATTTTAGCAGTGTGGGCAGAATAAACCAAAAGCGTTATGTACATTTAGGAATTCCCTTAAATGTCTGTACGTTCAAGAGTGTACTTACACGACAGGAATATCGCAAGAATCCCCTCTTGAGCTCACACTCGGCGTTCGGATCGCAAATGGTTCCATCTGGGCAGGAGCCGGGATGTTGGTGACAACCCACGCTTTGATTGCCAACGTAGCCTTCCCGGCATTCGCCGCAAATGTAAGAGCCCTGAAAGAATTTTGAAATTAATCATCGAAAAACAAGGGCAAATTGCTTTAATTATTCTCTGGTATTCGTGCAGGTTTCAAGAACTTTCCAACAAAAATTTTGAAAAATGTTTCATGAGTGCACTCCAAGATCAACGCATTACAGGATTAAACAAAAATTCAACATGAACTATGAATTAGGGTTGTTTAACGAAAGAAAACACATCTATACTAATAATATAATATTGTTACAAATTCTGTAAATAGTAATTATTGTAGTAACGTAACCTGTAAATAGTTTCCCGTAATGAATATACAACCCCTATACATTCGGCTAAAGTATACGATCCCCTATTTCTTTTTTTGTTCATTGATAAAATTTGATAACGGTCTACTATTTTCGAGAAGCGTTTGGAATCTTGTGGAATATTTGAGAGATTTCTTTCGATGTTTATAAAAGCGTCCCGCGTGATAAAAAGTTGAGTTTCGATTGAGAATTTGTGCTGAGAGTGTATTAGCTCTGTTTATTGCGAGGCATTTCGCTGTGTTGTTTTTCGTATTTGGAAGTAAATACGTGTGTAACCGTTGAGTTTACGGTTTGTGTGATATTTGCTTAATTGCTGATGATTAATTTAGCAGTTGTTGACGATCTTCCCTGTACATAGTGTAAATAAAATTTCCTGTATTTTTAATCAAGAACTGTGTCGTCCTTTCAAGAAAGTTGGAAGTCTCACCGGATCCGTTACAATATAATAAAATCTATACTAATAATATAAAGTAGTAGAGTTTGTTTGTTTGAACGCGCTAATCTCAGAAAATACTGGTTAGAATTGAAAAAATCTTTTTGTGTTGAATAGTCCATTTATTGAAGAAGGCTATAGGCAATTTTTTTTTTTAAATCAGACTGACAGAAATATTTGTTATTGCGAATTCAATGTTTAATTAATTGTTTAGTTCTATGAATTCCTTATACATGGCGGGGTATGTCTAGTTCTATGAACTCCTAATAGAAGGCGGAGTAAGTTGACCCTTCGATAGGGCGCTGGCCGATAATGTCGATAGTTGCAAGGAACCATGCCCATGCTACGCTGTTGTGATCAGCGAATAGATTTTTGAATGCTTTTTTTTTTTTTTCGAACTTCAGGTACACAATTTGATTTTGTAGGATTTTTGTATTGGGTTTTGTTTTCCTTATTTCTTCAACGTTTGTTTTTGTTCTTATAGTTGAAGATAGTTACTTATCTAAGTAAATAATTCAATTTGTCGTATTATTCAATTGTAATTGTTCTTTATAACGTTTTAATTATAGCATTGTTTATTTGGCGAAAAACTTTAAATTACATGGGGAGAAAACGCTTCACTCGCTAAAGAGCAGGGTTACGGTAGCGTGGTTGCTTGGCACGTTGAGCGATGAACTATGTATTTGAAGGATTATTTTGAGTTTTAAAGCTACTGTTAATATTTTTACGTGTTTTGGCGAATAGTTTTAAATTCCAAAGAGACTTTAATAGGTCTTTTGAAAAGGTGTGTATGCATTTCAGTTGAAGAAAAATGATCATTTCACATCAGAAGCGGGGCGGGGTGCTTGGAGTTTTTTTGTTCAACGGACTTCCTTTGACTTCTTAGCACGGGCATCGCCGTGCGGGTACTACTAGTAATAATATATAGCTGAAGAGTTTGTTTGTTTGAACGCGCTAATCCCAGAAACTACTGCTTCGAATTGAAAAATTATTTTTGTGTTGAAAAGTCCATTCATTGAGGAAGGCTATAGGCTATGTGACATCACGCTATGACTAATATGAGTGCAGCAGCAATAAATTGAAATTTAATCAATAATAATCATGATGCATTTTTTGTTGCGTCAATAGTAAGAACTTCGTTGTCCGAATAGCTCACTCGGTAAAGCGCTGGGCCAGCCGCCCTAGGGTCCTGGGTTCGAACCCGGCTGTGTGCAGGAAGATTTTCAGTATTTATTACCCGGCTCATTTAAAAATTAATTAATTTATAACTTAAGGGTTTTCAATTATTTTTATTGATTTTTTTTTTCGATTTTCCTATTCAACATCGATGTGGATAAGGATGTGTAATTTTTTTACTATAAACATATCATATATCTATCATAGCGTGATGTACTTAAAATATTTTTTAATACATTGTTGTCTTATTAACGCGGGTGAAACCGCTGGGCACAGCTAAAAATAAATAAAGGAAAGTATAAATTGTTTCTCAACATTATTAGTGACCCAGGCAACGGTGGGTATGCTTGCTACTCCAAAATAAAGTATAAACCACTGAGAGTAACAAGTTAGCTCATTAAGCAATTCCCAATTTTATTTTGAAGAGATAAATGACTTTTATAAAAAATGCCATCGAGCGGAAAACATTTCATACCATCATTTAAACTTTGAAAATCATCAACAGTGCTCATTTAACCTTACTTCCACAGAAACATACAAAACATAAATTGAAGTTTATATAGCAATTAGCACATGCAAATAGCTTCGCATGTGGTTAAAATTCTTACTTACTTCAACAGACAACCGTCTATCACATACAATTCCAGATAATAAAAAGATAATCTTAGTAGTATTCGAACTATGTTAATGAATCTACCTTTTATATACAACTATTGTCTCTAATCCAGCAAGCAAAAATAAATCCAAAATTAACTATCAAATAGTATCTTAACTGAAGCTTCGTATGCCTTTAGTATTCTTATTTACCATTAGGGTGAGTAACTCCAAGTAACAATAATTAATCTAAAAGGAAATTAACGTAATAAACCATTACTCTCTCTTGTATAATGATTATCGTTAGGCAAAGTAAAACTAATAAATTTAGCACAAAGCAATTGCATGACAGCTGCTGCGTTTCAAGTTTAATCTTTATTCTTTTTTTAATGCAAAAAAAAAAAAAAAAAAAAAAACTCATTGAGCAATTAAATATTACAGATCATAAATTTTTCTTCAGGAGAGAAAAAAAGCAGTAAGTATCAGCAAAAAAAAATGTGCTTGCTACTAACACTTATAATATTGTAGGTTTATAACAAAATAATGAATTCCATTTCTTTTTACCTGAACATATTTTTTAATATTATATTTTTTCGGGAAATAAGTATATGCAATGAAATATTTTTTTCATTTTGCCCTATGAAAAAAAAGTGAAAATTTTCAACTTTTTTTTGAATGCCCAATTTCACTCAAAAAATTAAAATAATGTTTCAATGCAAGTTTTATCATAAATTACAATATTCTTTCTTTATGTAATGTAATTTTCTAAACAAATTTCCAAACTTTCATTTTAAAAATCCTCAGCCGTCTTAACTATTTCACTTTGCCCCACATTCCTGTACATCAAATGAAGAGGGACATTCGAAAATGGCAATTATGTCTCCAAATTTGTCGAATCGCCAGACAAAATTTGCCGAATGAGTACATTTTTTGGGGGGTCAGAATGAATTCCAGTGATCTCGCATCCCCCCCCACCCCACCCCTGTTTCCTGTGTTCCCACAACTAACGCCAAATTAATGTTATTGTTATTCAGTAGTTATTTTAACATTTATTTAAACTGATGATTTTAATTTTTCATATTTTTTTTTTCTTTCTGCCGTTTTTCTTTTACATTAAGTCTCCGTATGAACCTTAGAGACTGATAAATTTTTCCCATTATGAAACGGTACATAATTTTAAGTAGTTGTAACTGCTTCGGAAATAAATGAAACAAAGCAGCTTTTATGAACAAAAACGAATATCACCAATACAGAAAATTCTCATTAATCTAGACTCTATTAAACTGGAATTAGTTTAATCCAATCAACTATTTTAGATGTACATGCTGCATAAATAAAAGGCGAGTTAACGCAATAATGTATTTTTGTAGGCTGTATTTTGTACTGTATTTTTGCAATTTTTTCTTATGCAGTTTTATATTTCATTCTCTTGAATTAAAAATACAATTTTTATTATGCACAGTAGTTTGTTGATGTACCTTAGTTCAATTTAAAAGTTATTTGTTTAATCCGTACTATTATTAGTTCGGGCCACCTGGATCCCCTATTAGTCCTGATTTATGAAGTTCTACTGTAATTTAATTTTTTACATAATTATGTATAATAATCTTACTTCTCTTCGTCGGCACTTAAGAATATCAAACAAAACCAGGCCCGGATCTGCGTTCTCAAAGACCCTGCAGTGCGAGGGGGCCAATGTTCTTAAGGGACCCAACGACCCAAGAAATTGAAGAAAAAAAATGAAATAAGAAATAATTTGAAAGATAAACTGAAATTTAAAAAAAAGACTTAAGACTTATTAACGTAGTAAATATTCACTGCTATCCACTGAGGAGGAAGCTGCAGATTTTGTTACTAAGACCCAAAATTTATAGATCCGGGCCTAAACAAAACAATCAGGGTTAATTATCAATCAGTGTTAGTAATAAGATCCATCTGTCACTTTCTTCACTAATAAGCATTCAATCAATCAATGAATTAAAATCCCAAAAGATTCCAAGTCGATATTCCTCTACCCTCAAGACAAGAAAAAACAAATCCAACGTTAAACAGCAATCAAATGCACCATAAAAGAATAATGAAACAATGACATAAAATTCGATCTTAGAGCAGGCAGAGAGTTTTGTTCCTAGAAAACTTATCTGAGATGATGTAATGGCCTCGATAAACAAGATTATTTGCCTGCGTCTTGAAGATGCTGATGTAAGTGCATCATTAATTTTGTCCCCGAGGGAAAAAAGATATCTTCAATGACTATTAAGATAACAGCGTAGACTGTCTTGACCCTAACTGATACCACCATTCGATGAAAGTATTAGGACAACAAAAACTTGCACTGGAGAGCTTTAGGTCAGATACGATAGGGTAATTGGTCCGTTTTTCAGATAAGACTTTGTCAGGGGATTTAGGAAATCGCCATAGATATATTTAAATGATGAAATGATTCTTTTTTAAAAGTTGGTTTAGGGTTTATGTTCTTAAGATAATCGGTAGTTTTAACGAAGTAATGAAAATTTTAAGGAGGCATCAATTTTGAAATTAAAAGGAGAAACAATTATAATTACGTATCAAAAAAGTTTTAAAGTAAAAATGAACCAGAAACCTTTTTGGAAGTACAGTGAAACCTGTATACAACGATACTGTTGAGACCTAAGAAAATATTTTTATAGACAGGTTGTTAAATCTAAACAGGTAAATCTTGGTTGTTAAATCTTGTTGCAGGTACGGGACATTTGATTCAATGTCCTAGATTCTTACTTCATCATTATTTTACTGAATTTAAAGTCGAGAGACGGCACTAAACTTCAACAAAACTATTTATTAAAAACAAATTAAAAGCATGGTTCGTTTACACACGCGTGAAGAAAAATGAAAAAAAAAAAAATTAATTTGAATTTTGACATCTTGAATTCAAATTATGTTTTTCGCAATCACGAGTGTGTGTATGTAGGCATGTGTGTTTGTGTGTGTGTGGGGGGGGGGTGTTTGTGTGTACGGGGTATGTGTGTTTGTGTCTGTGTGCTGGCATAAGTGTGGGGGGTATGTGTATGTGTGTGTGGGGGGGTATGTGTATGTGTGTGTAGGCATATGTGTTTGTGTCTGTGTGCAGGCAGGAATGTGTGGGTAGTTGTGTGTATGTGTGTATGTATGCGTATGTGGGCCTATGTGTTTGTGTCTGTGTGCAGGCATGAATGTGTGGGTAGTTGTGTGTATGTATGCGTGTGTGTTTGTGTGTGTATGTGTTTGTGTGTATGTGTATGTGTGTGTAGGTGTATGTGTGTATGTGTTTGTATGTGCGCGTGTGTGTGTGTAGTTGTGTATGTATGCGCGTGTGTGTAGGACATGGATGCAACCTGGAGACGGCTTTCGCTATAGGTGCAGTATCGTGAGGAGCCCGCCTGTCCACGGTGATGGTGCAGAGGGTGGCGGTGGGAAAAATCAAAGGAACGTCAAAAACAGTCAAATAAAAGCAATAAACAATCGTGATTGCTCAAAAAAAAAAAAGAAGAAGAAAAAACACACTAAGGAACAAACTTCTGACTACCACAACACCGGCAGTTTTATACATTAGACAACACTGTTGCCACACCAAAAGTAAAGCCATTAGAAAAATAGAACAAGGTTAATTTGCATAAACATTAAATAAACAACATTAGTAATTAAACAATAACAGAAAACATTGAGAATATTCTACAATTCAAATTTTCTATTTTCAGTTCCAGCACAGGTTATCGTTATAGACAGTTTGATTATTTATGCTAAAATTTACCTAGGACCAAGGAAAATATCGTTACAGACAGTTCTGTCGTTTTAGACAGTATTGTTATACACAGATTTCACTGTAAATGGAAAATAAGACTATTTTTTTCACTTACGTACTAAGAGATGGAAAAAATGGGTTATATGGTTTAAATACTTAAAAATTATGTAAACATTAGGAAAGTATTTAGGATATATTCTCGTGTTTGAGTTAACTGTTTTCGTTAAAATTAATTTGAATGCTTATATCTATGCCTCAGAGTCAGGCTGACGTAAGTGACATAAACGCTACTTTACAGGAGAGAGGGAAAACTTTGTCTACCGTATGCATAGGATGGGACGCGCGCTCTTTTAACAATGGTAAATAATTTTATATATATATATATATATATATATATATATAGGCTTGCCAGATTTCTGAAATGTTCAACCGGGACATCAGAAGTGGGACACCCCCCCCCCCCCCCGTGTCGCAAGTATGCAGAAGGGTGCACTTTCTTGGTTTGTTTTTAGATGATATTAGTGAGTAGTTTCTTCTCAATGCTATGAATAAATGGTTACTAACTATAAACCATAACCAGAGGTGAACCTAAACCCATGAAACAAGCAAATAATTTCAATCATTTTATTTCTTACTTAAGTAAGTAGAAACTATTTGAATGAGGAATGAAAATTTGAAATATATTTTCATGTAATATGAATTGGCCAGAAATATAAAACGTTTTTAATCTTGTTGTAAAAATCTTCGCAAGCTAATCCAATAAAAACTTTTATGCCAATGTTGCAAATGATAAATTAACTATCCTAAATAATCCTTCAGTTTCTTATTTTTTTGACTTTTTTGGTCATATTGTTACGCGTTCGATGCCGCTTCAAACTTTCTTTAAATGATGACACAATTCTTGAGAAAACACAGGAGATTTATTTACAGCTATGTACAGGAAATGTAGTTACAACTGCTAAATCAATCATCAGCAATTAAGCAAATAACAATTAAACACCATAAACTCAGCGGTCACACACATATTTACTTCAAAATACGCAAAAACACAGCAAAAGGCTAATACACACAGAGCCAAATACATGCTCTCAGTGCAACGGCTCAGACCAGTCTGACTTTTTATCACGCGCAGAGGCTATTTATAAATCCTACACTGTAAAAAAAATCCGGAAACGTTTCTGAGTATATCGTGCAGCTGTGGTTCATGAAAGTTTCAAAAACGTTTCTGAGTATTTCGGAATCCTCTTTCCGTAATGTCCAGAAACGTGTCTGAGTATTTCGGAATCCTCTTTCTGTAATGTCCAGAAACGTGTCTGAGTATTTCGGAATCCTCTTTCTATAATTTTCAGAAACGTTTCTGAGTATTTTGGAATCCTCTTTCCGTACTTTCCAGAAATGTTTCTGAGTATTCTGTGCAGCTGTGGTTCATGAAAGTTTCGAAAACGTTTCCGAGTATTTCGGAATTCTCCAAACATTTTTCAAAAACGTTTCCGAGAATTTCGGAATCCTTTTTCCGTGATTTTTTCTAAAATATAATTCTTTATTGTAGTATTGCATACCATATCAGTTTCAATTCTTTCATATCTAAGAGCAATAATACAAGCAATTTTAGAATCATTCGTGGATTTTTTTTTTTTTTTTTTTTTTTGAATTTTTAATGACAAATAGCATGGTTAACAGCATAACATATGCACAGTTATAAATTTTTGAAAAATTATGAAATAATCTAGTAGTTTCATTCCTAATCACAAAATCGTCGGGGAATTGGAGGGGGGTACCTTCTGAAAAGTGGGGATTGTTTGTTAAACAATCTTAAACTTCAGTTTTTCTCTCAATATTTTCAAGACAAAACTATAAACATATTGTATTTTTAATGCAGAACTTTAAAACATATCTTGTATCAAACTTGATAGCTTTTATCTTCGGATAAAATTTGACAGGACTTACCTACCCTTCGCGTTCCGGAATTCAGTCACCTCAAGTCAATTTCTCTGACGAACAAAGTGTACCGAAAAGTACCAACAGAGAAATTGATGAATTTAAATATGACACCAAGTCCCCCCGCTGGAACCATTCGGGTTGATTCTTCTGTTCTTGCCCTTTTCCAGCTCATCACAAATATAAATACTTATTCAAAATAGGTTACTGATTTTATTTTTACAGTGTGTGCAAAATACAATATATATTTTATTTATTAAAATATTGAACTCTATTACATGATTATTCCATTTCATATATACGAGAATCCCCCCCCCCCCACCATAAGAGTGATGGTGCACCCATAAAATGCTATGAAGCGCCCCCCCCCCTTGAAAAAGCAACCCCCTGAAAATGTCAATGGCACAGTCTGCGTGGTGAACGCCCCTCGTCTTCTCCCCATAATGTACATTGTATATTAATAACATAGTTTTTTAAAAATGATCACTTTTAAAACAATGACATGAAATAATATTACTTTTTATTTTGGCATGTTAATGCAGCTGTTCCATTCTTGCCACTGACTCATTCCTCCTGACTGTCCTACATTGAACTAGTATGCATGCAGTAGGTACTGTCCTGAGGAAGACAAATTATAGGGACTTGTTTCTTAATTTAGCCGAGGTAAGAAACCCCTACTTTTAATTTTAGGTTTAAGCTCTTGTTTATTGCATATAGTTTAGCATATGGTGCGTTTGGCCCAATGTAATGCATATATTAGAGCTTAAACACTCTCTATTTAGTAAATAGTTTAATATCTTTTGGTCTTTTGACCTTATTTATCGAATCTTCCACGGCTGATGAGCTCCGAATTCAACCTTTCAACTTTATTCTAATAATTGCTACTTTTAATTTTCTTTTTCTCATTGCTATTCATTGCTTGTGTATTTCATATATATACAAAAATATATTATTGAGAAATAATTCTTGTTTGTTATATTTGCAGCTTCTTTCCCTTAAGGGCAGGTACATTGCAACTAAAATAAATCGTACTAATGAAGCTCTGCTGAGATAAATAATATTTCATGTATAATATAAATTATAAATCAAAGTATCATATACATTATAAATCAAAGTATCATATAAATTATAAGTCAAATACTTTAATATGGTGTAAAAATACAAAATTATTTTATTAAGTCTTTTTTTTTTGCTTTCGGTAAAATTGAGGCTCGTAAAACGAAACAAATGAAGACACTTTTAAATACATATATGAATCTATTTGTTAAAGAAATTAATACACATTTAACTAATTTAAAGCGTTTCGCTAATGCAAATATTTAAAGAGATATCGTCATTTAGATAATACTGAAGCACTATGTTCCTAATTACAAGAGATAGTTTTTTTTTTTTTTACTTTATACAATCTAGCTACACTGTTTACAAGAGAATGAAAACATGCAACCTTAAAGACGAACTATCAAACCTGACAATTTGCATATTATAACATTTAATTCATAATGCTTAATACATAAATGTTCAGCCAAATATTAACTGAGATTGACACATAAAAACAAAGTACACAATAACACTTATTTAAAGTTTTTTATAATCTTCAATTCATAAATTTTACCGAATAAAACTAGACACACTTGCACTTTAAATATGTGTTCTATGTAATGTAAAATATTTTCAAATTGCAATAGTTCACAACGAAAAAATGATACTGAGAAAAATAGTTTTTTTTTAACGAGATTTATATGAACTAAATCTCTTTAAAGTAATAGAGTTGCAAAGCGACTTACCTATTCGTCGGTGGTGGTCTTTTGCAGGCTTTGGTCACCAAAAAGGTGATTTTTATGACAGAATAAAATTCTGCCAACAAAAATTACCCATTTGGTAGAAAGAAGAAAAGTATCCAAGAAAAAAGTAAATTACCTACACAAGTTATGCGACGCAATGAATTTACATGGCGTCCTCTCGGCAGTTATTTGGTTTTTAATTTCAGTTTGTATTCCTTCCGCGAGCATGCGTCGAGAATTTGCACTTCGTACTTAAAAATAAGTGACATAGCTTCAAATTCAATCTCATGACGATACATAAGCAAGAAAATATAAGACTTTAAAATTATCTTCAGTGAATTCATGCGAGGAACAAAACTTCTACTAATCCCCTTGATGAGTGTTACTTCGCATACATGAGTCAGCACTTGTTTTCATTACGTGCTTTCGAAAGTTTCAGTTTAGATTTGCTGCTGGACTATAAAATTGCCGTGTGAGCTGCGCATGCGTCGACTCTTACTTTCTTGCTAAACGGGAAAGGTTTTTGATTATAGCAGAAAACTGCTGAGGGCGTACGAATCTGTGTATTACGGAAAACTTTTTTGTATATTCAGAGAGTTTTCCGAGATTTTTTACAGTGTAGAGAAGTTTCGACAAAAATCGAAATGCTTCTCGATGTTTCCTTTTTATTCCATTCACAAATCTTAGCGTGCAGAAATGGGGATACCATATACTTCATTCGAATGTAAGGGGGCTGTATATTTATTTCAAGAAACTATTTACAGGTTAAGTTACTACAATAATTTTTAGATGAAGAATTATGGAATAAACGCCAAATTTAGCCAGATTACAACAAATTAATCATAAAAATAATTACTATTTACAGAATTTGTAACAGTATTTTATCAAATTTATCACTTTCCGGGACATGTAGTAAACCGACCGGGACACTGGAGTTTTTTTTGAAATCCGGGACTGTCCCGGTCAAACTGGGACGTCTGGCAAGCCTATATATATATATATATATATATATATATATATATATATATATATATATATATATATATATATATATATATATATATATATATATATATATATAATTGTTTTCACATAGGTTGTTGTGGAATATGACATACAATGCACTAATAAACAGAAAATCGCAATTTTTGGACTTACACGTCAGTCTGGATCTGAATTACAGAGATCTGACTGTAAACGAATTTGGTGTACTTGGCGAGAGAAATTTTTCGACTGTTATCAATTTTCCAATGCTTTATGCAGAAAGAAGTATCAATGCGCTCAATAAACCATTACGAGTTCATAGTAAAGTATCGAGTATGTTACGAGTACTTCGATACAGTTGTCCTTGAAAAATATATGATTTAGTCCTTTTCAAAACACACCAAATTTATTTCTATTATTTGAAAATAATATGTACACTTGCTGAAATATCCCCAGCAATTAAGCAAACCGTATAAAGCACTGTAAACACAACGGTAAACAAGCATTCACTTCTGAATACGGTAAAATGGGAAAAATCACAGCTTGTACAGGACGTAAGCAACTGAACTAGAAAATTCACAGCTGACTCTTAACAATTCTCTGAACTGCAGGTCCTATTTATGGTCTCGAAAGAAAGTACGGCGATACTCCAGCGGGGGCACAATGAACTTAACTTTTTAGGAGGGCGGAAAGTCTCAATTTTTCGAATGGAAGTCTAAAGTTCGCCGAATGATGATAATTTTGCCAAATGGAACTCCTAATTTCACTGAATGATGATAATTTTTGCAAATTAGAAATCCAAATTTTGCTAAGTGATGATAATTTTGCCGAATAGTCAGACAATATTTGCCGAGTAAGGAAATTTTAGGAAGGTCATAGTGACCTCTCATCGGGGTTCTCTTGTATTCCATTAAATTCCAGAGTTCTCAGTTAGGTTCGAAATGTCGCCAAACTTGGCGATATTTGGAGCTAAAAATTAGTCGCCAACAACGAAGCCAGCTTAGAATGTCTTACCCATTTCTTGTCAAGCTCACAGACAATGTTAAAACTAGTGCAAAGCAGGGAAAATCTACTTACAAGTAAAGCTTGAGAAACTCAGGCTTAGATTTATGATATAATCATCCAAATACAGCAATGTTACAGAAAAGTAAGCACAGAAAAAATAAAAGTAACATTTATTTACCGAAATGAAAAAATATGTTTTGGGACACGTAAGCCATTCCATTTAAAATCCGGTAGGACATGTCACATGATCAAATAATTTTTTACACACATGATCATTAAAATCATCGAAAGATCCCTTGGAAAAATCCTGGATACGCCTCTCTTAATATTTGTTTATGTTTTATGCATCTAATTGAGCAAAAATATACTTTAACTATTTACTAATTAATCGAAAATCTCAAACTCTTCACACTAATAATCAATGATTTAAAATTCAAGATTTCAACTTACATCGCCATTGGTCATTAGGCGTCATTCAAAAGTCATGTAATTTCATTTTAGTAATAAAAATATTTAAATCATCTAGGCCGTCAAAAATTAGACGCCCATTACTTTCTTTCTTTCTTTTTGGTGCTTAATTGCACAGGTTTGTTTTTGATGAGGACTACAATCTGAGTGTTTTGCCTCCCTTACGCATGATATATTTTTTTATTAGACATATAAACAACACATGAAAGAATTTACATCACAAAGAAGGGAAAGTACAACCGGAGCGACGGTGGGAGTCGAACCCACCGCCTCAAGTGTGCCAACGTCAAGCAGTCACTTAGACCGCTCGGCCACTGAGGCCCCGCATTACTTTCGTTAAGTGTAGACAGCACTTTCTAGAGTAATACATTTATGCCATTAATCAACTGTAGTTAGCAAAGATAAATGTAAATCTATTCAGTTCTAGTTATATGCTTGGTGAAAGAAAAACCTTGCAGACTAATGAAAAGGAAAACTATTAGCAACCCAGTTAATTAATTTTCAGAAAAAAAAAGTAACTATTTACTGTCACATATTGGTGAATTGGCAAGATAATGTTTATTAACGAAAGAGAAAAGTAATTAAACTGCATGTTGTGACGAATTTAAAAGTAAAAATCAAACAATTACCATTGTATTTATGCATCTCGAATTCAAAGCACACCTTCCATTATTGGTTTTGCATTCGTCCACATCATAGCATATCTGAAATAAATATACAAAATGTATGTTAGCAGTGCATCGAGTAACTTTTAACTCTTTTCATTCAATATGACTGATTAAAATTAATGTATTTAAAATAAAGATAAAGTAATTAATCAGAGAATGCAATAAATTCATCTTTAAGTGCTGCATTGTTAAAAAATTCAGGAAACTTTCATGTTAAATATTTCTGTAAAATGGAGTGCTTACACAACAGAGAAAATTTACAGGAAATTGTACCGAAAAAATAAACGATTGCAGCGCCAATAGATACACCACGTGACTTACAGTGCAAAGCAGATAACACCGTATTTCCCCTCACTCGATGGGCCCGACTGGTATGGTGGTCAGCATAGCCGCCTGCCGATATAAAGGTCCCGAGTTCGAACCTGCTTCTCGCATGTTGCTTTTTTTAACTTTCGTTTATTCTACTGTAAAATTTTCCAGTAAAATAGGATTTTACGGTAAAAGTTGCTGGCATGTTGGCAGAAACTTTTACCGTAAAATTTGAGGATTTTTTTAATAGTGTGGTTCTCACTCACAATTTTTTTTACGCTTTTGATTATCCGTGACAGTTAATGACCGGGTTTGCACGGATAATAGGAAAGCTAAGATAATGGATTGCAAAACCGGAAAACTCAGATTATGCTGGTTTTGACAGATACATTTTTACTATATATCATGCTTTTAGGGTTTTACGTTAAAAAGTTACTGGCATGTCACCTTAAAATTTCAGGATTTTTTTTTTTTAACAGTGTGGTTCTCACTCATAAATTTGTCGCGTTTCTGATTATCCGTGATAATTAATGTCCGGGTTTGCCCGGATAATAGGAAGTCTAAGGTAATGGATCGCAAAACCGGAAAACTCAGATTATGCTGCTTTTGACAGGTAAATTTTCATTATATATCATGCTTAACGTTCGGATTTCCCGATAAATCCAGGTAATAATGGGAAAAATCATCCTGAAAACCAGAATTTCTCAACCAGAGTTTAAAGTCATTCTGCGAATCACTCTTAAGAGCTACGAAAGAAATGAAGAGCCTTGATTGAGCCTCCCTAGAGTGAAAAATAAAACTACAGTACTGTCTGACCATCTATTACATGGAAAGGCTAATATCCAGTTTATCGGCGAAAATGAACGTATTGTAACGGATCCGGTGCGGCTTCCAACTTTCTTGAAAGGACGACACAGTTCTTGATTAAAAATACAGGAAATTTATTTACACTATGTACAGGAAAGAGCGTCAACAACTGCTAAATTAATCATCAGCAATTAAACAAGTATCACTCAACACCGTAAACTCAACGGTTACACACGTATTTACTTCCAAATACGAAAACAACACAGCGAAATGCCTCGCAATAAACAGAGCTAATACACTCTCAGTACAAATTCTCAATTGAAACTAACTTTTTATCCAGCGTAACGGCTTATATACACACCGAAAAGAGAGTTCTCAAATATTCCAGAAAATGCTACACGGTTCTACACTTTCATTGATAAAATCAGTGAATGAAATAAGAAAAAAAGATAGGGGATCGTATACTTCGGCCGAATGTAAAGGGGCTGTATATTCATTACGGGAAACTATTTACAGGTTACGTTACTACAATAATTACTATTTACAGAATTCGTAACAGTATCTATTAGTTTATAGGGCTCTTAGTTGGTTTGTTTCAGATGTGCACTTTTGCTTCTCTATTATTCAGCCTTAGTTTTGTAAAAATGAAAATTTGCTCACAGCAGCAAATTTCAAATCTAAAGTTATTATATCCATATTCTTACGGCAAAAATGAATTGATTTATTTATTCACAACGAAGTTTTGAGCGTACCATTTTGCTTTTACATTCCTGAACGTTATGAAAGTATTTTATTTTCTTTTCGTTGTTTCCATGGTAATTATTTTTGTTTCCCCTATTTTTTTCTTGAAAATGCAATAAATGAATAAGGTACTAGTGACATTATAAAACGCGTGCTTCAAAATCCCATCGTTATTTTCCCTTCTCTCCTGCCAGATACATTCAGATGGAATCGCCTTTACTTGGCAGATTGCCGAATTACATACAATCCGTGGTCGAACAGTAAACTCTCGATTATCCGCGAAATTGGGTGGCACAAGTGCCGCGTATAATAAAAATCGCGGATAAGCCGCAAAAAGGCTAAAATGAGGAACAAATAAGGTAAAAATTGCCCTTCCTCAAAAACTTAGCTGCATTAATGCATAATACTTTCTTCATTCAAACAGTGAAAATAGTATGTACAGTACAGTAAAAATGTTTTGTATTTTTGCACAACAGAACTTAACATCAATAAAATACAAGCGTATGTACGACGAAGAAAGTACAATAAATAAATAAATAAATAAAACAAAAATAACTGAGCTTATCTACAATTTTTCGACGAAAAAAAAACAGCCATTGGTATTTGCTCTTTACTGCGAAAATACATGTTCCTGATTGTTAAACGATTCGCGGATAATCCGCTCGTGGATAATAGGAAGTTTGCTGTATTGGTTTAGTAGATCCTCGTTAATCCGTACTAATTGGAATCAAGAAAGTTCGGACTATCAAATCGTTCGAATTAAAGAACATATTATACTTTTCACATGTCCTGTGCATAACCACTGCTAGAATGTGACAAACATGGCTTTGTCATAAGTGCTACAAAAAAGAGAGAATTGCTTTGCAGTGTAAAATAGGGTTTATCTTTTCTTCTTCTTTACTAATAATAAAGCTGAAAGTATCTCTGTCTGGATGTCCGGAGGATGTCTGGATCTCTGTGACGCGCATAGACCGTTCGGCCTATTTTCATGAAATTTGGCACAAATTTAGTTTGTAGCACGGGGGTGTGCACCTCGAAGCGATTTTTCGAAAATTCGATGTGGTTCCTTTTCTATTTCAACTTCAAGAACAAAATTATCATAGGATGGACGAGTAAATTACAAAATTATCATAACGCGGAACCGTAACATGGGCACAAGCTTATTGGCGAGATACGAAATTATCATAACGTGGAACTGTAACATGGGTACAAGCCAATTGGCGAGAAAATTCACCGTACATTATTTGTAAATATACAGGCGAACCAAAATACCTTTTAATTTTTCTATTACGGGCAAAGCCGTGCGGGTACCACTAGTTATAAACATAAATCACGAAACTTTCTTCTCTTTCTATCTTATGACTTCTTAGAATTCTGCTATTCTTAAAAGCGGAAAAATTTCGATAATTGGGAAATTGGCGATTTTAACTGATTGGCGTTACATTTTTGGCATCAATGCCTGCGCGAGGAATATTTTTCCTTTGCATGAGTGAACAAAGAGTAGGGAAATATCTATTTGCGTAGGGTTACCAAAATAAAATTACGCCCGCGAGAACTTGATTACTGCGACCTTTACCAATTATCGAATATCCCCGCAAAAGCAAAATCAAACAGCGAAAATTGAAAATCATATCAGAAATTTTGCTCATTTTAATTACACATATTTTACATATTTTAATGTGATTTATGTTTCACATTGTGGTATTAATTGAGCTATTTTTCCTCCAGCAAATGAAGGCAAGATTGTTTCCGTGTTGATTCACATTTATTCAAAATTTTATCTAAATCGTCGCATTACTTTTTGAGATATAGCGCTCGCAATGACCAAGAAAGAACGTTCGATTGCACCACCCCCTTTTGTGTTATTGGTGCCAAAATTGAATCGAATACTTTCTTTTATGTATCAGATACAGAAATAAGTAAAAATTATATCAATAAACTTGCACTACAGTCAGGGGCTGACACAGAACATCATTTTAGGGGAGGGGTCATGTAATCATAAAAAGTATGAAACATTATTAAAATATATTTTCTAGTAATTAGAAGATCAGGATGAATAAATCGAAAATCTCATGAATATGAAAAAGCAAAATCTCATGCATATGAAAAAACAAATTCTCAAATTTCTTAGTCTTTACCCTATATTTAATTTCAGTATTTTATCTTGACTTCACAGTATAAAAGATTGATTCACTAATTTCTACACGTTCATTGAAATATTAATGACAATAAAATAAAAAGCTTTAAAAAAAATAGCAAGCTAGCTCTAGTAGAAATACTCTCTAAAAACACAATCAAAGGAGAGAAAATCTAAAATTAAAATTTCAACTATTTTCACAATCTTTCTCTCTCATTTAAGAATAAGTGTTGTCAAGTGTAATCATTTTGAGACAATGCATTCAACTTCTTTTGTTACAACACGACAAAAGACTAGCAGAACATTGAAAGAGTTGATCATAGTAGCTTTTGTATGCATTTCAGAAGGAAAAATTAGCTTGGTTGCTTAGCAATGGAAATTAGCACCTTCGAATAAAAAGATAGTTACAACTCGATCAATAAATGTGAAATAGGATGAAAATTGGTACCATTCGCATTTTGTGATTTGTGGTTGACGGCTACTAAAATAATGAGTTAATAATAATGATTATTAGTCGAAAACTTCAGTTTCATGCTTCACATTGGCTATAAGTTTTTGTTGTTAATCACGCAGGGCCGCAGAGAGCAAAGGCGGGCCCCTTGTCAGTTATGTCGCCGGGCCCTTCTGCCCCCCCCCCCCAAGAAAAAAGAAAAAAGGAAGATAAAAAGTCGGGAAAATAAAAGAAAAGGGGGAAAAGAAGAAAAAATGCGGGGGGGGGGGAGAAAGGGAATAAAAGGGGGGGGGGGGGAATAAAAATTACTTACTAGAAAACAATTAACTCCATTTTAAGTGCCATAACAGTAAATACCAAAAGAGAAATCTTTGCTTAATCTTTACGTTCTCTCTCATTCTGGGTCCCCCCTCTTTTTTCTTTCTTTTTTTTGCGTCAGTGTCGCAGGGCCCCCTCACGGCCCGGGCCTCTAGTTTCCGACTAGGCTGACATGGCCTCTCGTCGGGCATTAGGTGTTAAAAAACGAGCTGATGTGTGCATCACATGACTTCCTTTTTCTCTGCCAAATTTGTCACCAACTTGGCGACAAAACTTGGCAACCAAAAGTCTGGCGATATATCGCCAAGTGTCCGCCAAATTATAACACCACTTGAGTTTACATCGAAATTAATGATTTCCCCTCAAAAAGGGGCAAAAGACCATAGACTAATAATAAGAGTAGACCGAGCTTTCTCATTCTTGCTGATGAAGAAAATTGGTTCATAGATGTATCATGTGACTAGTGGAAGGGCTTGGCGAAGACTTTGGCAGCATGGTTGCTAGATGGCAGCATTATCTATAGTTTGGCACTCGACATGTATTTTAAGACAATGTGTTTTCATTAAAAAAACTTCCAAGTGCAGAGATTGAACTGTTTTTCTTTTAGTTATGCATTATTTTGACATTAGTAATAGTTTTTGATCACTTTTCGGTAACTTTTATTTCATTTGGAGCTGTCAGCGTTGGCGTGAACGAAATGGCGTAAACGTTTTGCGTTAACGCAAAAATGTACTAATCGGTATCTTAAATTGAAACTGTAGGTAAAAATCTTACCGTTTGCTGATTCTTCTTGGTCGCTTGCATCTTTTATTGCTTAGAGAGTTATTGAAATTGACTAAAGAAAATGCACAATACTATCTAAACGAAAAACTCACTATATTAACAAAATATTTACAACTTAGAATAACAAATTTACAAATCGGACTCCATAAAAGATCATTCTTCCGTGTTCCATCAATTCTATTTATTTTATTTCTCGCGGTAGTTGATCGTCTGCTACGATTAACGCCCGCTGTTGCTAGGATATCCACCAGTCACATGGTTTGGTTTATGAGCAGCAAAAGGGTTGCCATAGCTCGGTCTACTCTTATTATTAGTCTATGCAAAAGACCCCTTTAGAAACACCGGAATGCAACCAAAAGGAGAGGTGCACAACTAGACCCCACTAGGAGTCTACGTACCAAATTTCAACTTTCTAGAACATACCGTTCTTGAGTTATGCGACATACATACGCACATTCGCACAAACGCACCATACATACATACGTACAGACGGACGTCACAAGAAAAGTTGTTGTAATTAACTCGGGGAATGTCAAAATGGATACTTCGGGTTTTTATACGTTCTTAGGCACTTATCCGCGTGTAGTCGGGTTGAAAAAAAAAAAAAAACTCAACATTAATTCGGGGGTGAGCAAAATGGAAATTAAGGCCGAATTTTGAGTGAAAATGTTTTCGCGAATACAATACTTCCTTTTTTGTAAAAGGAAGTAAAAACAGGGGTAGAAGTGACCGACTTTTAACATATAGGACATTTTCCACAAAAAATATAGGACAAATATAGGACACATTATATGAATAATTTTGCTATGAAAAAAGAAGTAATACATATCATATATTATTCTTATCAATGATTTTGTTTAAAAAAAACCCACAAAAACGAAATTATACCTTACATCTAAAACGACTTCCCTGTAGTTGAAAGAATAATTTTTGAAAAAAACAGTGCACTTTATAGACTAAATAACTAAACAAAATTTGAACAAAGATAATTTTTATTTTTTCTTCCTCACTTATGACCCAAGCACTAATTCCACTGTTCTTTCTTTTTATATCTTTAAACTGAACCCTTTACCACTTGTATTAAGAACAAACAGAGCTTGAGAAGGATCCTTCAGAGGTTTTTCAGAGTTTTCTTTATGCTTGAATGTTTTAGCATGCTGCCTCAATTGCGAAAATCCACTATTGCTTATGGGTACTGAACAGTTGCAAAAATTGCAAAAAGTGGTAAAATCATCTTTTTCTTTAGTGCACCATGCACCAAAATTTGTACAATTAATGTCCTCCTGGTTCAACAACTCCACACGAAATTTTGTTAAGCAATGCGATTTCGCCATTATAATTTCACATATTACAACAAACTACATTTTTGCATCATAAGGAACTAACATTCCACGATCCCAAAATTCCACAAAAAGAAAAGATTGCAAAAAGAAAATCAGAACATTCCGATCAGAAAATGCACTGAACGTAAAAATATACCAATGAAAACAAAAACCCATGATGGAAAACAAAACAAACGGCTGTTGCCAAACGCAAAATTCTAGTCACACTGCTGTAGCCAATGAAGGTGCCTGTTGCAGAATTTAGTCAGTTGAGTTTTTTAATTTGAAATTCGTTTGGGCACGCACTTTCAGCGAAAAATCCGATGTCAAAAAATTTATTTACTGTTCTTTTTAAAATATATATAGGGTAAAAAACGGGAATATAGGAAATATAAGACATTTTTCAAAAATATAGGAAATATAGGACGATTTTGATGCTTTTTTTGAAAATATAGGAAATATAGGATATATAGGACTACTTCGACCCCTGTAAAAAGGATAATAAAACAACGAAATAATGCAACAAACCTTCTTTCTACTGAAACAAAGCATGAGTCGACACTTGATCAATAATCAATAGACATTTTTAATTTTAGCTCCTTTATTATTCTTTTGAAAAAAATTTCTGCTTTCACAAGTGACAAGGTATGATTTAGAGGTATAAAAACGGTTGTCACAAAATAAAATGTAATTATTCGACATTTTGCGTAATATGAAGAATTTCTCAAACATCATGATATAGCGTCAAAGGTATTCAACGAACAAAAAAATCTAAATCTAAACCACACGAATAGAGTAATAATGATTTTTTTTTTCAAAACAAATAAATAGCAATTGAGAGAGCATAACGAAACATGTTTTTTGACGCGTGAATGGTTAATTGCCCTCCCGCCCCAACAGTTATTAAAATAGAAAGTCTTTCAATCGGGTAACATTTTAAGAAAAGTCACCACATTTGGCGAGAAAGGGAATGTTCTTAAACGGTGATCAGAGTGTCGATGTCTTTGAATTGCTTGCTTAATTTAACGTGTTTTTAAAAATATTGCCTAGCTTTAATACCTTCCATTTTGAAAGCGGAGGGACGAGGGCAATTGATTTATACTTCAAAAGCACGTTTCACTATGCTCTTTCAATTTATACTCCTTTATTTTTTTTCTTCCGTTATTACCCTGACATATGGACCCCTGTTTACGATATATCTTACGTCCAGTTTTGTAACCGAATCCAGTTATACTTGGAACCACTTCAGGAGGCAGTCCTGGCATTTTGTTTCCAATCGAGTTTTAGATCCGGACTCGTTTCAAGTAAAATTGAACCTCGCTTATCGGGAATAACTGGGATCAATGGATCCGGAAAAACCGGGTAGTAGGAACAAAAAACTAGTATGTTGTGGCCATCACGAAACTTTCTTCTATATTTTTCTTTTTTTTTTCTGATCCCTCCCCATGATCCCAATGTCTGAATTATTGCAAAAGAAAAGCAAAGAGCGAAAATTGAAAGTTATTTTTAAAGCCTTGCTGGAATTAATTACAAATATTTTATTTGTTAACAAACATAAGATGGCAACAGTTAAAAATTTTAAATCATTGAGATAATATTTCCGATCATTTCCATACAATTAAAATCACGAGAAATACGCAGACAACAATCTATTACGATTTATCATTCTTATTGTTGCATTAATAAAGCTATTTTTATTCGCAAAAAAAATAAAAAAAAAATCAACACCTCTTGGAGCGATCGGCGTCAAAATTGAACCAAAGCCTGTTTACGTATGGATTCACATATATTCCAAATTTCAACCAGAACGTAGCATTACTTCTTGAGATAGGGCACTCACAATGGAAAAAAAGAACGGGCGATTGCGCTACCCCCTTTTTAGCTGTTGACACCAAAATAAAATCAGCTCTTATACCCACTAAGGACTACTTGCCGATAAATTTTTCTTTCGTTCCGTTCATTATTTCTTGAGATACAGCAATCACAATTGACGACGAAAAACGTTCTATAGCTCAACCCCCGTTTGCGTTATTGACACCAAAATTGAATCAGCACCTGTTCCTGTTACTGGCAACATATGGACCAAATTTTGTTTGATTCCGCCAGTTACTTCCTGAGGAATAGCAATCACGCGTAACTCAAAAAACGTCCCATTGCTCCACCCCCCCTTGGAGGAATTCGCGCCAAAAACCAATTGGCACAAGTTCACATAGGGGCACATATGTGTACCAAATTTCGTTCGATTTCATGCGGTAGTTTTTGCTGTAGAGTAGCCACAAAAAACTGGTCACACACAGACGTGACACACACACATACACACACACACACACACACACACACACACACACACACACACACACACACACACACACACATACACACACACACACAGACAGACATTTTCCAAAAATAGTCGAAATGGACTCAGCACACCTCAAAACGTTCGAATCCGTCAAAATTCGAAATTCGAAAATTTGCACGAATCCAATACTTTCTTCTATATATTAGATATAGAAGAAAGTAACAAAGAAAACTCTAAAATAAGCAGATATGCCGTTTACTACAGGAAAAAAAATCAAATTTCGTTGCAAAATTACATGGAATCGGTATGTAAAAAATATCAAAACGACTTTTCACATAATTTCGTAACAAAGAATTGGGTCGCTGTCTTCTGGTTCACACATGTGTGTCGTTTGAATAAAGCACGTTAAATCTAATGCCAACTTCCGTGGTATTTGTTTGCTATAAGATCACCATATTTGTTGTACTATCTGTACTAGCTGTATATTTAATCAAATTTTAAAAATGCTAATGTTCTGCGTATTTTCGTTATATATGCATATTTATCGTGTATTTCGTTTGTATTTATAGTTATGTTCTTGCTATTATAATTTTATATTACCTAGGTAAACATTTTTTTTTTCTTTTGAAAAACCACATTATTTTCAGCGGAAGCCCCTGATAAAACAAGCTTGTACAATAAAGTAAAAAGGAAAATAGCTACAAAAATGACAATAATAATAATAATAATAATAATCCTCATGTATAATGATAGCCAATGATCGAGTAACCGCGTGTTTCAACTCGTGCCACGGAATGATAATTTGATAATATGGTTTGGTAATGTTTAACATGCTGGGAAAAGCTTTATTGTGACAAGGCTGAACTGAATCCGGTCACTGAACTGTCTTATTGGTAAGCATGGGCGGATCTAGCCATGACCCCCTCCGAGAAAATTTCAAGAATAGTTAAAATCCTCTTTTTTTGAGCAAAACTGCAAAAAATTTCCCTCATAATGCATACAAAGTATAACAGTAAGGGCAACAATGAGAAGAGTCCATGGTCACCCTGAGAAAGTTTTAAAAATAGTTAAAAACCTTTTTAGAGCTAAATATTAAAAAAATCCTTATTATTCCTCGAAGTCTAACATGAATATCAAAACAATGCCGAGGAGTCATAAACCCACGCTGAGGCAGTTTCACAAGTAGTTTTTTAAAACCCTCTTTCCTAGCTTAAATTTAAAAAAATCGAATCAATTTTTTTTTTTCGTTCTAAGTGGGCCTCCGAAACTCTTCAAACCCTAACCTTACCAAAGACAGTCTAAAATGTGCTTAAAAGTCTATAAATTAGAAACATTTCCTGGGATAGGCCTTTTAATCTCTCCTCCCCTCATCATCACCAAAAACCGTCTAAAAAAACCTATTTAAAGCTACAATATCCGGAGGCGTGCTCCAAACCTCTTCTCCTCTACCAATTGCCAAAGATAATTAGACTGCATCTTTAAGACTAATTGTAAATTAGAAAAAAACATTTGGCGTGGGTCCTCGAATCACTCCTCCACGTATCATTACGAAAAGATCGTATTAAACTGCGTTTTTAGCTCTACAATTGCAAAAAAAAAGAAAAAAAAAACTGCTGGAGAATCCCCGAACCTCCCTCTTAACATTATTGGAGATAATGTTTGCGTTTTTAAAGTTTCAATTTCAAAAAATGGGCGGGGTATGGAGTCGCACCCAAGTCCCTTAATATTACGAAAGACAGTTAAAATGAATTTTAAGATTACAAATCCGAAAAAAATTCCTTAGATGGGCCCTCAAATCTCTCCTCCCTCTAACATCATCAAAGATCGTCTAAAACTGTATTAGAGCTACAATTTCGAAAAAATAGACAGGGGGACGGATTAAGGATTTTTGTTGTATTTATTGAGGGTTGCGTTTAATTTATTCGGGAATTTTTTTATTTGCCGTTTTCTTTCTTTGAGAATGATTTTTTGACGGGAAATTTTTAGCTTTTTTTTCCTCTAATTGAAGTCTTACTGTTGAACATACGTCACGTGACATAACTTTTATTTTTGATGTAGACCGTGCAAAGCCGGGTAACGCAGCTAGTAGTAATAATAAAATAAATAAAAGAAATTTAGGCACTGCCGTTTACCTTTCCACGGCAGTAGAGCCTCCACAACTTATTTTTACGCGTAAACAGCCTCCATTTCATCTAAATGCTCCTGTGAGCTCCCACACAAATTCAGCCCGTGGTTAAGCATATTTTTCATATACAGTAGACCCTCGTTTTACGCGGGTTTACTTTACGCGGTTTCTATTATACGCGGTTTAAGATTTGACACCTTTATTTTATTTTACGCGGATGGGTTTCGGTTTTACGCGGATGTAGCAATGCAAGCAGATGAAATTTTCCCCTCTTTCAAAATCCAAGCCATAAAGATTGCAAAATACGCGTAATCAACTGCATTTTGGCGTGCTAATCATCGAGCTTGGGCCACTGGAGACATTTTATGCGATTGGTTCCAGAGCTCTTTCCAGAAGTAAAGTTATAAAACTCACGCAGTTCAGAATTCACTGGAAGAAGAGCTTTTAGGAGTGAAAAAGGAGGCCAAAACCAACGAGGATACCGACTTCGGTGACACACAACCAAAAATGTTCACATTGAAAATTTTGAGCCATTCCTAGACAATAGAAATGATCTTTCTGATTTGTTAGTGAAGGAAGACTCTGTCATGGAAATGACGCAAGGTGGTCATGGATGCGTTAATGCTCTGCAAATAATTAGAGAGAGAAATTCTTAATGACTGCCAAAAGACTATCATAGCCAGCTCCTCTTCATAAACAGAACACGAAATTAATTTATGTTTTCTTTATAAATGTTGTGCATAAAAGTCGAGATAAGTACACATTAAACTTATTGTACAATTAGTCAGCATTACTAGAATGAGGTACTTTTTTTGTCTGCGGAACCTAACCCCTATTTTAACACTACTATTAGGTCTCAGTTTACGCGGTCTCGATTTACGCCGGCATTTCCGTGGAACGTAACCCCCGCATAAAACGAGGGTCTACTGTACTATGTTGAAAATCTTACAGCATACCGAAAAAGAGAAATCTGAAAACCAATTGCTTTGGAAAATAGATCGGAGGCAATTTTTTTTTTAAAGATAAAGCTTTAAAAGATCCGTAAAACCAATCTTATCTAAAATTGCTGATTTCCGTTTCATTTGCTTTAAGCTAAGTACCACAACACAACTAATCCTCTTTTTCCTTCGTTCAGTAAAGACACTGATTTCATACAGCTGCAATCAGCAAAGATAGTTTTCTTTCTTTCTTCTTTTTTTAAGATCAAGAATCTTTTATTTTCCTCTGTCTTACTATTGCATCAGCGATTCTCCAGAAGTGTCGAATGATTTATTTGACTAGTCTTTGAGGTACAAATTACAAAAGAAATGGTTTGTTGATGTGTTGTGTTACATGTATGACGCTATCCACTATAATATTAAAATCTGTTCGCGTCTGTCTGTCTGTCTGAAGATCTATCTTCTCGAGAACCGCTGCGAATCGAGAGTCAAATGAGATACCGATCAATTCGAAATTTTCCAAAGAAAACAATAGGACCAATCTCGTAATTGTGCGACTTTAATTAGCGGAGATATTAATTGAAACGTTAATTAACATAACGTTATTCAGGAATTTTTATTTCTTTCCTGTTGCCATTTTGCATATTGGTGAGCAAGTAAAATTCTAATAATTCTTTTAAAAGAGATTTTTTGGCTGCTGTCCAAATCTTAAAAACAACGTTTCCATCTAGAATTTTTATTTTAAATTAGTTTAAATTTGGTTGCCCTATTCGGACATAGCCTTTATTTTATCGTCTGTCTTTTTTTTTAATTTTTACATTCAACGTTCTTAACTTTTTTCAGCATAGGAAAGTTGTTTCTTTAGCTATCTTTATTGATTGTAGTGTAAGTTTATCATTCACCGGCTTCATATTTTGGTACATTTAGGAGATGTGACTAATTATGTTTATTTTGTTGGACCTTTTCCCGTCACATGGGTGAGTTTTCGAATTGTAATAACTCTCTTTTTCCTTCCTGTTTCTATTTTTGAAATACAGTTTGTATCGTTAAAAGAACATGTTAAATTAAGATTGTTTGGATTTCTTTAAGTGAAACAGAGTTGAACAAAAATATTGTTTTTAAGGATTTTAACTAAAGCTTAATTCGAATCTGATGACTTGGTATTAAATTAATGCTGATTGTTATTTATAAAGTCTTGGTGCTTTAGTTTCACGTAAGCAACCAAAAAGTATGTGTCATTTTATGTAAAAAGCTAATCTTAATTGTACATATAAATGTTTCAGGTATAGTCTATCAGATTTCATTCAGTTTAAAGTGAGCACAGATTACAATTGATAATGCATATATTTTCATCTTTTGTGCTAACTGAAAATACTCATAACTTGCATTATTGATAACTATGATTAACTTTAAAGAGATTTTTGCCAAAAATATGCTCTACTGGTGTTTTGCAAACCTTGCATTACGCGTATTTATTTACTCCTTAGCGCTTTAGAAACTGATGTCAGAGTAATACAAAAACATCAATTGGACATCTCTTTCATTTTTTAAGTAGTCCGTGCAACGCCGGGCACGCAGCTAGTGACTAATGAAAATTTGCTTCAAGCTCCGTTTCCTTATGTGACGAGTTTCTGTTCAATACATTTTTGTCTGGACAGAACCAGTTTCTGTGCATGATGCTCGAATGTAAATTTGTTTAGTGTTGTAACACACATACACTGTGCTCCAGATTATCCGTGTGCTGATTATCCGGTTTGCGGATTTTCCGCGCAGCCAAAATTTTAAGTTAAAAATTTTTTAATTAATTAAAGCTAAAAATTATGCTAAATTTTATTACATATTTCATTGCAAGTAGTAATGTATTACTTTTTGTATTAGTAGAGTATCGTAATTAATCCCGAAATATTTTATACAACCGTGTACTGTACTTATTGTTCCCAAACCTTTCCGCGTGCTTGGCCATTTTCGGACTATCCGTGTTTTTCGATTATCCGTGTACACCCTTAAATTAATTAGCACGGATAATCGGGAGTACAGTGTATAGTTATAAAATTTGTAAAATGGCCAGTTTTCGTGATCTTATTTATATTTTTACAACACTAAGAAAATTCCGAAAGCGTCACAGATTATTTCCAGGATTTTACGGCTCACACCACTTCCGGGTGAAAAACATATATATTTGCTAAAAGTTGCCTCGCTACACGTTTCGCATGAGTGCAGGTTTCTTACTATTTTCGAAATCATTTTTAGCTGCCAGTACAAAGATATACTCAGCTTCTTTATTAGGTGTTCCCCTTCAAGTTCTGTTTCGACTTTTTCAGATTGACTGAGCCCCAAAAGAGGGTTAACTGAAGTCTCTGGATATTGTCGCATTGCAAGAATTGCTGGAGGATTTTCCAGTGAATCAGAAGGTGACAAAACCTATTACGATTAACGTTCTAAAATTTCTTGTAAGGGTCTTGATTTGTTCCAGAAACTTCATTGGCTTTAATTGAGGAGATTTCTGATTTCTTCAGAAATATTTCCTTTTAATTTTAGACAGTTCATTGATTTTTAGAAGAAAATGTTCCAATTAGTTATATATATATATATATATATATATATATATATATATATATATATATATATATATATATATATATATATATATATATATATATATATATATATATATATATATATATATATATATGTAAGAACCGCCGCTCGGTTCTTATTACGAATCTTGATTTTCGCAAGTTGCAGTGTTGTGCCGTGATAATCTACCACGTAGGAAGAGGACAAAGCTACATTCACAAAATCAAAATCTTTATTTTTACATAGAATATACCAGCAGGAACTTCTCTTAACTAACCAACTTGTTTAGTTGTGCCACGATTTTTATATAGGGAATATCATTAAAAGATTACAGATAATTATCCCTCGATCATGTGATCTCACGTGATCTATATAGGAGGAGCAGATTGCAATAACGAAATATTATTGGGCTTTGCACCGCAGACAGAGGCTGGCTTAAGTCTGGAGGGAAAAATAGTGTCTGGTAGGTACTTTAAGGGGAATCTCATCTGAGCCTAGAACGTAGCCATATATGGTATGAGAAGCATTTAAGTGTGTAATAAATAATGTCTGTGACTCATACGAGCTGACATATAAGTGTACAGAACTTAATATGGAAAAGGCCTAGCAAAGGATTTTTCATATTACATATATATATATATTTAATTATTTATTTATTCATTTATATATATATATATATATATATATATATATATATATATATATATATATATATATATATATATATATATATATATATATATATATATATATATATATATATATATATATATATATATATATATATATATTTTTTTTTTTTTTTTTTTTTTTTTTTTTTTCAAATATGTTATTGGCAGAAATTGGGCCCACTAGCTGCCCATTGTTTCCCATGGGCGTTTTTGAACTAATGAAAAAAATAAGAACTACGATCTATTCTAACCCAGCAAAGAAATCTCGTTTCATTTAATAGTAAGATTCTTTTATTACTATTATTTCTTTATTTATGTATTTATTTATTAAATAATTTTCAATAGATTCCAGCGACTTCTGTTGGATTCATCTTGTCAATAATCAGAAGAAAAAAGGAAAATCTCTTGAATTTACTTCACAGAATGTTTGAAATGCGAAAAATTGATACATATAAGATATTTTCGTTGCGTTATCTCGGTTATGGCTCTGTCGAAACCACGTTTTTCTCCTCGCACTAGATCATAATTCACCCACTCATTTCTCTCTTTAAATGATACCTTATCAAAGCATCATCCGTAACAATCGAATCATTTTATTTTTATATCGAACTAGCTGCATTGCCCGGCTTCGCACGGTCTACCTCGAAGTGTTAGTTATGTCAAGTGACGCATGTTCAACAATCAGGCTTCAATTAGACAAAAAAAAGTAAAATTTCCCCTCAAAATAATCATTCTTAACACTCCGTCGGGCGCAATATGTTGTAGAACATGATCGGGCGCATTGAGCCTGGGAAGCACACTTTGATCTACTGATCTCTTCTACGCATGTTCACATTTTCTTACGAAAAAATTGTCAACTACAAACACCAAAGAAGAGAAATAAAAGTTTTCCATGATTTTCGAATGTAACATAAGTTTATTTGAGAAAATGAATATACATTGATTGAAGCTATTGAGGGGGCGTGGCTAACTAAAGAACTCGAGGTGTGCCTAATAGATCAGTTGCGCCCGACGGAGTGTTAAAGAAAGAAAACGAGAAATCAAAAATTCCCGTTACCTCTGGGGGTGCTAGTACCAGGTAGCTATTAGCTCTTGGACTAGTTCTAAATTCTCATTAACTGTTCGATCCGGTGATGGTGCTGCCATCTATCGGTATATAAAATAATGGAGGCAAGGCACTTTGTATGCAGTCCTCGACATAAATACAGTTGTAGTCAGTTGTGACTCTTGAATAGGAATAGGAAAAATTCCCGAATAAATTAAACGCAAGCTACTAAAATTCTAAAAAAAAAAAAAAAAGAGATAAATCGCTAAAAAATAACCAAAAGGGGAAGTTTTTACCTCAAAACGAAAACAAAATTTTATTTAGTCACAGCCAGGGTTGCCAGACGTCCCGGATTTCAAGGGACAGTCCCGTATTTTGAAAAATTGTCCCGCGTCCCGGACAACACCCATACGGGACAGCTAAAGTCCCGTATTCTGGGTAATAACAGTATTTTACAAAACGAGACATTATTTTAAGGGGAAAAAATAAAACATTCCACATTGGCTGGTGTGGCATTAAGAAATAATTTTTGCTCCATGATCAATTCCATTACTATTTTTAACCCCCGACACACAATGGAAGGTGGTTATAAGTTTGACGTGTCTGTGTATCTGCGTGTCTGTCTGTGGCACTCTAGCGCCTAAACGGATGGATCGATTTTGAAAAAAAAATTTTGAAAAAAAAAATAGAACCGACTTCAAAATTGCTCTAAAAAGTGAAAAATAATTTTATTCTTTAAACACCATCGATAATACTTTTAAACATAATTTTTGAAGTTGGCGCAAAAACAAAAAGTAAAATCCAGTGTAACCATGCTTCGTTCATATTTTTATCAAAAAATCATCCAAACTTAGGAACGAAACATTTATATCGTTACTCAAATATGCTGTCATCAATGCGTAATGCATGTGGTAGTGAAGAAACTGGGCCTGGTTAAATTTATAGTTGTAGTTGAGTTATGGCTGTGAATGATTTTATCTATCGTTTTTGCGCCAACTTCAAAAATAATGTTTAAAAGTATTATCGATGGTGTTTAAAGAATAAAATTATTTTTCACTTTTTAGAGCAATTTTGAAGTCGGTTCTATTTTTTTTTTCAAAATTTTTTTATTTTATTCTTTTTAGTGTAAATGTAGATATTTCAGTAAAAGTAAGAAGTTACCTAGTAAGAAGTTCGGCTCTATATCACTGTATTGCTTCAGAGAAGCCTTTATTCAAAATTATCATTATAATTACTATTGATGTTACTGTTATATGGTACCAAACTTTTATAACAATGGGTTTCATATCATTTTAATCATTTAATAGGGAAATTTTCATAAAATTTACTGTTTTTTGCTCATAACTTTTTTTCTAAAGAACAAATATGGTCAAACGAAGTAATGGGACCTAAGTTGAGCCATTCCCTATCCATTAAAAAAAAAGAAAATCATCAAAATCGTTTCACTAGGTGAGACGCTGTGAGTGGACAAACAAAAAAAAAACATACATACGGTACGAACTGATAACCGCCTCCTTTTTGAAGTCGGTTAAAAAATTTTTGTTCGAAAGGAGAGTTGATCGAGAGTATTCTTAGCTAGGTTTCATTTTTGGATGACATTAATTAACGAAGATATTTAAAAACCTCTAAAAGGTTTTTCGCGATTTTTGCTGTGAAAACATAGTTAAAATTTTAATACCAAAATAAAGAGAATTTTTTTTCCGCGTCTGATAGAATGTGTTTGGACTTTCCATGTTTCACAGAATTCGAATTATAACGCTTTTTCAAAGCAGATTTCAATAACGGCTAAGATTCACGCGATTGATAACCGAATTCATTGTTGGCCGACAAGGAAAATAAAAGCAATGGCTTAAAATTTTTATCTGTTGGCAGTTTCTATTTAATAGCAAATAAAATACTTGACATTGATTTTCAATAATATAAGGCTCTTACAAGGAGTTTCAATTTTCCCTCTTGATTCTACAGTTGCGAATCAGTCGAGGTTTTTTAAAAATTTTAATTTTACCGTTACTTTTTGATAAAGTAGTCGCATTTAATTAGAAAATTTTTCGATTGCACTGTTTCTCTTATAGCAAACACAAGTAAAAAAACTAGTTATCACCTGCTCCTATCAACGTCGATCTGTTGTACACTGAGTATCGTTCTATTGCTTGCTTTATTCTCTGAGATATAGTTCCTCCAAAATTATGCTCACCCATAAACATACTGAGAGGAATCTTCGGAAAGCTATAAAAACATTGTCGTTTATCACTCCTTAAAAATACACCATAACCGGTAATTGCACTCAATCTCAAAAATATCCCCCTCCCCTTTTTCACTCCTAGAAACCTGGTCACAGACGAGAAAAAAAGTTGGCAACAACCTTCTGAAAGCGAATTTAAAATGAGATCGCGCAAACGATACTTTTAAATTTTTTGTGCTTTTAAATTTTTTTCCCGGTGATTTTACAGCCTCTTTTTTTATTCGAAGGAAATAAATAAACCCTACGGATGTTTTTCGAATGGTGTCAAAATCGAAGTGATCGGATAAGTATTTCGGGCAGAAAGAGCCATTTTATGCCATTTCCGTGCTTTAAAATTAAAATTCGAACAGTCCGGTTCTTTTTTTGGCGTTCGAAAACCCCCGTACGTTCCTTCTCGGATGCCCAAGTACCTCACTGCCAAATTTAGTCCAGCTGATCCGACGAAAACTGTGGATTTGTATTGGAAACATACATATATACACTGTATTCTTTGTTTGTAGATTGAATTTTAAGCTTGTCAAAACATAAATGAAGCAAATAATGGTATTTTAGCCTCATCGTTACCAGAATGGGATACTCGCATTCAAACTACTAGTAATCATCAGTAAATGTATGTACATCCGTAACTCATACCCACCTAATGCTGTGATTATTAACTATGCTACATCTAATGCTCTCGTTATTAAGTGACGCTATGAATACAAGGTGGAACTAACAATCAGATCCCGATAATGGAATCATTGCCGGACAATGCTTGTAAAATTGAGCAACATAGTAATGAGAGAGACCACATACAGTAAACTCCCGATTATCCGCGGATTAGGGTGGCACGGTAACCGCGGATAAGCGAAACTGCCGATAATCCGAATTATAGGTAAAAACCGATACTGGTGTATGCAATAGCTAAAAAATAGGAATAAAACTCACACATACAGAAAAGCTATAGCTAAAAACAATAACATTGACTGTAAAAAATTTATGAAAAAACTAAAAACAAACAATAATATAATCATACGTCACCACAATAGAAGAAAAAAAAATTGTTAAAAGACCCGCGGATAATCCGAGCCGTGGATAATCCGACCACCAATAATCGGGAGTTTACTATACACATCCCTCCTAGGGGTGCTCCAATGGGAGGTCACTGGGACCTCCCAAGAATTTCCTGATTCAGCAAATTTGGAGAGAATATTGCAACTTTGATATTTTTATTATTTTTTTTAATCCTTAAAGTTGTCTTTATCATTCGGTAAAACTGGAATTTCATTCGGCGAATTCAGAATTTTCTCCCTCCCAAGAATTTTTAGTTCGGGCCGCCCCTCGACCCTCCACCTTTTAAAGTTTAAAGTTGTAAAGATAGTTTATAGAGAAGTCCTCTATCATTTTCCTCACTAAAAATTTTATTTCAATATCTAACTTGTCATAACTTTTTGTACATCTTATCAAGTTTATCAAAACTAAATTTCCAGTACACATTTTGAACACGTTTCGAACGATATAATTCAGAGAAAGTGTTCCAGTTGCCTAAAATGTGTTTTAAATGTGCTCCGTTAAAAAGAAATTGTAAAAAATGTGCTCCAAAAGTGTAGCAAATGTGTCTGTTATTTGTAAAATTTAAACTAGGGAACACATTTGTTAATACATTGTGGAAACATTTGGAACAAATTGGAGAGACGTTTGAAAATAAATTGAGGGCCCATTTGGGACCATATTGGAAACTAACTTATGCACATCGCTTACTTTTGAACCAACATAATTTTCAAAGCTTTCTTTGACTACAAGTCGATAGAATCAGGAGCGTGCACAGAAATTTTGGGGCCCGCCACAGATGACTTTTCCGGGACCGCTCCATATTGTTTACCCAAATATTTCAAACCCAGTTTTAAAAATATTGGGGCCCCTTCAGGCAAGGGCTCGGGCCAACAGGTGTCCCTCCCTCCCCCCTGAGCACGCCCCTGGATAGAATTCCTCAATTTCAGTGGCGGATTTACCAAGCTGCAAATGCCGCAATTGCGACGGGCCTCCACAATCATAAGGGCTCCGAAGGGGACTCAAGAATGCACACCATTAATACTTAACATAGCTCTCGTATAGACATATTGGTCCTCAAATGTACGTTGCGACGGGCCCCCAAAAATAGTAACTCTGCCTGAATATGACACTAGTAGAAATTTCATTACAATGAATCACTATTATTTGGCGTCGCGATAACCTTTGTAAAGGACAGTCATCTTTGGTAGAAGACTAGGCAATGAGCTATCCTGCATTTGACGTCCGCCAAGCGAGATTGTTGCAAGCAAAAGATGTATCATGTTTGGAAAAAGATGAGTGTTCCAAAACTTTTCAAAAAATGTTTCAAAATGTGAAAAAAAAGAGGAAAAATTTCAGTGTTCAAAAAATGTTCTCAAATGCGTTCTCAAAAGTTTTTAAAAAGTGTGCTGAACCAAATAAGTTTTCTTAGAAGTGATCTAAAAACTGTTCCCACGAATGTGCTTCAAAGTGCTCTAAAAAGGGGGACAAGTGTTCGCGTTCAATAAGTGTCTTAAGATTTGCAGTGCAGCATTGCTCAGTTGTTTCACTGCGACCAAAAGTAAATGATTGCGCCTGCATAGATATAAGAATAAAGAAGTTTAGCAGTACTAAACCCCCTCGAAGTTCGAGCAGGCTATCGCAACGTGACGAGGGGGTGGCCCTGGGCGGAGTGGGTGAAGTTAAGGCCCCTATAGTGGAGGAGCCGACGCATCCGCCATTTTGGAGCAAACTTGGTCCACTGCTTCGCAGCGATAGCATTGCTGCTGATGTTTACATTTCTTTAGCATATGTTAAATTGAGGTGGTTGTTCGGCTGTTCATTGTGCAAACAGCTCCACAAGAAAGGATTTCAACTCTTCAGAAACCAGCAGATGCAGAAAGGAAAAAAGAAATGGATAATTAACAGCCGACGAAATGACTGGCAGCCTGGAAATGGAGCTCGCTTGTGTGAGGCTAATATCGATTTATTTCTCATGATTTCACCATCATTACTTTATAAAAGCTCTGTAATCTTTGCTAACATGTTGCAGTGTTCTACGGAATGTCTTTTATTCTGTACTAGTGATACCCGCACGGCTTTGCTCGTAATAGAAAAATCGAAAGGTCTTTTGGTTCGCCTGTATATTTACAAATAATGGATGATGAATTTTCTCGCCAGTTGGCTTGTACCCATCTTATGGTTCCACGTTATGATAATTTCGTATCTCGCCAATTGGCTTGTGCCCATGTTACGGTTCCACGTTATGATAATTTCGTAATTTATGATAGTTTTTTTTTCTTAAAATTGGAATAAAAAAAGAACCACATCGAATTTTCGAAAAATCGCTTCGAGGTGCACACCCCCATGCTACATACTAACATTGTGCCAAATTTCATGAAAATCGGCCGAACGGTTTAGGCGCTATGCGCGTCACAGACATCCTACAGACATCCAGACATCCAGACATCCTCCGGACAGAGAGACTTTCAGCTTTATTATTAGTAACTAGTGGCACCCGCACGGCTTCGCCCGTAATAGAAAAATTAAAGGTCTTTTGGTTCGCTTGTATATTTACAAATAATGTATGGTGAATTTTCTCGCCAATTGGCTTGTACCGACGTTACAGTTCCACGTTATGATAATTTCGTATCTCGCCAATTGGCTTGTGCCCATGTTACGGTTCCACGTTATGATAATTTCGTAATTTATGATAGTTTTTTTCTTAAAATTGGAATAAAAAAAGAACCACATCGAATTTTCGAAAAATCGCTTCGAGGTGCACACCCCCATGCTACATACTAACTTAGTGCCAAATTTCATGAAAATCGGCCGAACGGTTTAGGCGCTATGCGCGTCACAGACATCCTACAGACATCCAGACATCCTCCGGACAGAGAGACTTTCAGCTTTATTATTAGTAAAGATAAAGATTTCCCTGTTATGCGATAAGTACGCTTGCTCCGGCTTGCTCCAACATGGCGGATGCGTCGGCCTCTCCAGTTATAGGGGTTCTAGGTGAAGTACGTTCGGAGTGTATTCTCCTGGTAAAGTTCACCGAAGGCGTGAAGGTCACTCCATTATGCTCAGCTAAAGTCTGCAGGCAGAGAAGTCCAACCTTCCACGCTCTGGCAAAAATCATGGCAAGTGCAATTTATGACGGAGCACATTTTCGATTGCCGGTCCATCGTAGCGGCCCTCTTCAACATTGACCTGAACTGCACGAAGCGAACGCTCTACACATCTCTTTTTACTTCCTTTTCCAAAAAGGGAAGTATTGTATTCGCGAAAAAATTTTCACTCAAAAATCGGCCTTAATTTCCATTTTTCTCACCCCCGAATGAATGTTGAGTTTTTTTTTTCGACCCGACCACACGTGGATATATCCCTAGGAACGTACAGACACCCGAAATATCCATTTTGACGATCCCCGAGTTAATTACAACGAATTTTCTTGTGACGTCCGCATGTACGTATGTATGTGCGTATGTGTGTATGTATCTCGCATAACTCAAAAACGGTATGTCCTAGAAAGTTGAAATTTGGTACGCAGACTCCTAATGGGGTCTAGTTGTGCACCTCCCCTTTTGGTTGCATTCTGATGTTCCTAAGGGGGACTTTTGTCTCTTTTTGGGGGGAATTTGGACACTTGGCGATATATCGCCAGTCTTTCTGTCGCCAAGTTTTGTAGCCAACTTGGCGACAAAATTGGCAATTTTTTTTTTAATTTTTAAATTTGGTTTTAATATGGCCACTGTTGGTGATATTTAGAGAGTAAACAATTGAATCACATTAAAATTGCCAATAATGGGGAAATGACATTAAATTGGAGTAAAAGGAAGTCATGTGATGCACACATCAGCTCTTCTTTCATCAGCTGTTTTCTTTTATTGTATTTCATTTTGTACTTGTCATACGACGACAACAACAACAGTAGTACCAAAGTATTTTACCTGTTTGACACTCAAAGCATAATCAAGTCCCACTCCTTCAACTGCTGGGCCGGTGTATCCTGCAGGACATGGGTCGCAGCGGTAGCCGGGGACAGTATTCCGACAGTTAACATCTCGATAACAAGGACTTGCCAAATCACACTGAAATACCAAATTGATACAAAATTATGAAAACAATATAGTGCTCTAACCAATAAAAACACTTTCTAAGATGTTTTAAAGCAAGGCGATAAAGCACTTTATTAACTATACATTAGACTAAAAAAATTTAATATTATTTTGAAAAGATAAGCTGATCTTCAACGCTATTTAGAAGAAAGAAAAACACATCAAGCCGCGGTTGCACTTTAGGTATATTAGGGCAGTTAAATTAACAGAACATAAATCTGTACCCCAGGACCAGACTAAGTTCAAAAACGGGGGTTTTCAAGTTATTACTGCATTGTATGTAGAATCTTAATCCGTATTGAGCCATAACATCATAGTTCCATTGAAAAAAATTCTTTATAATTATTTATCAGTGTTATAACTTATAAGAGAGTGAGTCTCAATCTTTGTGTAGAACACACACCCGTTTTTACTCTCTCCTGAAAACTGTGACTTACGTTAGTCTTGCTTTGAGGTACAGAAATTATTTTCACATTTTTCAATGCAAATTGCACAGTTGAGTATCGAAGTTTCAAGGTATCTCTTTTGCAGCACATTGAAATATAACTATGCGAGAGAAATTTGGGCATTTTCTGCCATGTCTCCATCTTCATGCTCTGAAGAAGGGATTCCTTGGGACTCCGAAATACAGCACGCAATTTTCATTGAAAACTAATGTCATCCTTGGGCCGTGGTAGCCTGATCGGTAAGGCATTGGACTCGGGGCCGGAGGGTCTCGGGTTCGATCCTCGCTGGTCGAAGACCCACCGTCGTCATTAAAGGGGACTGGGCGACGTTAAATATGCTCGTGGTCTCAATGTCCTCCAAGTGAAACGATACCTCTGGGGGTGCTAGCACCAGGTAGCTATTAGCTCTTGCACTAGTTCTAAATTCTCATTAACTGTTCGATCCGGTAATGGTGCTGCCATCTATCGGTATATAAAATAATGGAGGCAAGGCACTCAGTATGCAGTCCTCGACATAAATACAGTTGAAGTCAGTTGTGACTCTGAATAGGGAATAGGAAAATAATGTCATACTTAAGTTCAAATTATTGAAATATAGCCCTGACTCCACTTTACTGACCTCGTCCACATCATCGCAATGTGTTCCGTTTCCGCTGAAACCTTCTGGGCAATGACCACATCGGAACCATGGCGATGAATCTGTGTTAGTGCACTGTACCCCTGCAAAGCAAGGATTCTCTGCACACCTGTCCAGAGGTTTACAGTTGATACCATCTCCAGTGTAGCCAAGAGGACAGGGACCACACCTGTAGCCAGTTTCTGTGTCAACGCAGCGAACACCTGCGAACAGAATTTATGAGGAAATTTTCGAAGCATTCAACTTTACACATACATTGCGTCTTAAACGAGTTGCATTACACACTGTTAAAAATTCAGGAAGATTTTCTGGTAATTGTTACTGTAAAATCGCATCGCCGACGCATCGCTGATTTTTACGGTAATTTATACCGGAGAAATAAGCGATCCCAGCGCCAATTGGTTGCTGCGGCCTACCGAGGATACCGTAAAATTTTACATTAACATTTGATTTTTACGGTAATAGTTACTGGCAACAAGGATGCCAGTAACAATTACCGTAAATTTTCCGGAAAATTTTTAACAATGCAGAATGTGTAACTAAAAGCAATTTACAGGCAGGGCCGGATTTGGAAGTGTGGAGGCCCCGGGGCAACGAAGGAGTGGAGGCCCCTAATCAAGGTTCGAAAAGATCATATTTTCGAAAATATCCAATACTTTGATATATCCGAATATTTTGATATACATATCAGATATTTTCGACCCGTGGAAGTTAGGATATTTTGTAAAAATTTTATTGTGGGGGCCCCTTTGTTGTGGATTCCCCGGGGCAGTAGCCCCGCCTGCCCTCCCCTAAATCCGGCCCTGTTTTCAGGTAAGTTGATATTTACCTTCTTTTCTGTTTCTAATATTGCAAAGCACTGTTGAATTAAGTTAAGGTATTTTCCATCGTATAAGACTCACCTAAGAAATTTAATACTGTTTTCTTTTCTCTACCGTTATGCCGGCAACCTTTTCACCTACGCAAATGGAAACTCGGAAACCCACAGAATACCTGTAGGTAAAATTGCATCAAACTGCATCTGTGAGCTAGTGACTATCAGAGTGGCTTTAAACCTCTACTTGTCCAAGCATTCCATAATTCAAATGGATTCTTATGATTTCCAGACTCTTAATCTGCTCTCCAAGCCATTTTAAGAGGCAAATCCCAACACTAGACGTTAAATCCCGGTTATCACAAATTTGCCATTTCAACTGCGCTTGCGCGCGGACTTCAGCTTTTTGGGCTTTCTGTTTTAAGATTTCGTGTTGCTTGTTTATATTTAGGCTGAGCGAGAGTCCCACCAAATTAATGAATGCGATTAGAATAGTTTCACATCGATTTTGTGATATATTACATGAAACTACGGATATGAATAACTGATAATCTTAAGAGAAAAATGACACTTCAATATTTATTAGTTTGGAAATATTTATTTAACATAAATGTAAAACACGTTGTGTACTTGAAAAGTGATTGGAATATTAGTACAGAAATCCGTCTTTTGTGGATATTTTACGTTAGGCGTAAACAACTTAGTATTATACATTTTTATTTAGATTCAGGGTTCGGCTTTGTATTAGAAGTGATGCTGCAACTCTAGTACGCTCTTCTGAGGTTAAAAATTTGGTTCTGAAAAAGGACAGACAAATCAGACACCGAATCCATTAATAATTAAGACGCAAAGTTCAATCTTTACCGAGGCCTAAAAACTAAATCAGGGAAAACTTTGTGATTTCTAATTTTTATCTGTTGCTATCTCATATTTATAACCAAATTAAAAATGATTGTAATTAATTTCAGCAAGATTTTTGAAATCAGCTAAGTCCGCGCGCAAGCGCAGTTGAAATGGCAAATTTGTGATAACCGGGATTTAACGTCGAGTAATCCCAACTCACTCAAGATATCATCCTGCTCTTAAACAGGATAACAAACCCAAAGGATCTGCATTATTCAATGGATTCTAGCACACGTCGATATAGATAGCAATGAGAAAGCTAATGTCCTCGCCCAGGAGGCCCGAGACGGCACTCAGCTTTCCAACATCGTGACGTTTACCGATGCTGACGTAATAGCCAACCATAAACTGCTTCGTGCTTCTTCCCAGAAGCACTCCATCCCTGCTCTAAACGGTAACCGTGCTATGTCTACAGCCATTGCCAGGCTGAGGACCAAACACTTCAAGGGAAGGGCCGTGGTAGCCCGATCGGTAGAGTGTCGGATTCGGGACCGGAGGGTCCTGAGTTCGAACCTCGATGGTCGAAGATCCACCGTTGTCATTAATTATTATTATTAAGGGGACGTTGTTATTAAAGGGGACTGGGCGACGTTAAATATGTTCGTGGTCTCAATGTCCTCCAAGTGAAACGATACCTCTGGGGGTGCTAGCACCAGGTAGCTATTAGCTCCTAGACTAGTTCTAAATTCTCATTAACTGTTCGATCCGGTGATGGTGCTGCCATCTATCGGTATAAAAAATAATGGAGGAAAGGCACTTAGTATGCAGTCCTCGACATAAATACAGTTGTAGTCAGTTGTGACTTCAAGGGAATGAGGATACATCTTGATAGCCATCGAAGCTACAGGAGCTGTCCTCACTTCACAGACATTGAATTCTCTCCCAACCATATCTCTGACTGCCCTGCCATTTTGACGAAGTTCTTCAGAATCCAACCTGCTCCCTCACATCAACTCCTCTATTCCTCGGAAGTTATTGATGTGGCTGGGGCTGTTTTGGATACTTTTGGATCGATTAGATTCCACTGGAGAAGAAAACAACAACAACAATACCGTTTTCTGGGAAAACCTGAACATTAAGGTAGGATGTACGAAACTTGGATGAAATGGCTGATGATTTTATACAGTGAAAGGTATCAACTGATGTGTAATTAAAAGCAATTTTCGGGCAATGTGATGTTTGCCTTCTTTTCTGATTCTAATATTGCAAAGCGCTGTTGAAATACCTTATGGTATTTTCCGCCGCATGAGACTCACCCAAGAAGTTTAATACAGTTTTCTGGAAAAACTTGAATTTTAAGGTATGATGTGCGAAACTTGAATGCCGTAGTCGTATGTTGATAAAAATGAAACGATAGTTGACGACGCACGGCAACGGCATTTAAATTGAATTATAATGTTATTAATGTGAAAGTGACAGAGGATTTCAAAAGAACCAAATAAGAAAAAAATTAATTTGAATTTTGACATCTTGAATTCAAATTATGTTTTTCCCAATCACGAGTGTGTGTGTGTGTATTAAGGCGTGTGTGCTTGTGTGTGGGGGGTATGTGTGTTTGTGTGTAGGGGGTATGTGTATGTGTGTGTAGGCATGTGTGTTTGTGTCTGTGTGCAGGCATGAGTGTGTGGGTAGTTGTGTGTATGAGTGTTTATGTGCGTGGGGGCGGGGTATATGTATGTGTGTGTAGGCATATGTGTTTGTGTCTGTGTGCATGCATGAATATGTGGATATTTGTATGTATGTGTTTGTGTGTGTGTATGTGTAAGTGTCTGTATGTATGCGTGTGTGTATGTGTATGTGTGTGTGCATGTATGCGCGTGTGTGTAGGATATGGATGCAACTTGGAGACGGTTTTCGCTATAGGAGCCGCACAGTGTGGCATAGTGGGCAAAAATCCACCGAACTCGCGGGTTTTGAGCTAGGATCTTCTATTATGGCTCAAAATGCGGCAAAATTCTTCGACTATTTCGTAGTGGTGCTACAATTTTGAATTTCTTAACCCCCTAACCCCGCAGAGCTCAGAATGGAGCCAAGTCGCGATTTTGAAAACTAAAAAGTATTACCATATTTTTTCCCTGATAGGTGGCTTTTAGTATAAATCGAGGAATTGGATGATAAAACACAACTTTTGATAGCTGCCGGATGTTTAGAAATGCTTTTTTCCACCGTATAAGTCATTAAAAACATGATTTTCAAGTTTTTCCGTTGAAAAAATGGGTCTTAACGGTTCTCACACATCTCCCGCGCAAGAACAAATATATATTTTGATTCTAAACTACAACTTTTCACACACAATCCTTTCCCAAAGTTAAAAGGGTAAAAACCTCCCTAAAACACCGAAAAATCGCTCGAAGTCCGAATTTCAGCTCGAGATCCTACTATTGTCCACGAGAATACATCTATGCAATAGCGGCAAATAGTGAACATGCCTTGTTACAATTCAGATATTACGATTATTCCGAGGAAACAGACAAACATACTAATTTTGCGTCTACACATTTGCTCAACTGTTACTTTAATACATTAAATTTTCTTAAAAACATCAAAAGCATTTGGAAATTCTAAATGCAAAGATCTTTATTCGAACGCAGACGATTTATTCTCGAAATGTAAACGCATAAATGTATAAGTATAAAACAAGCTGCTTGCCGCTATTGCATAGATGTATTCTCGTGGACAATAGTAGGATCTCGAGCTAAAATTCGGACTTCGAGCGATTTTTCGGTGTTTTAGGGAGGTTTTTACCTTTTTAACTTTGGGAAAGGATTGTGTGTGAAAAGTTGTAGTTTAGAATCAAAATATATATTTGTTCTTGCGCGGGAGATGTGTGAGAGCCGTTAAGACCCATTTTTTCAACGGAAAAACTTGAAAAATCATGTTTTTAATGACTTATACGGTGGAAAAAAGCATTTCTAAACATCCGGCAGCAATCAAAAGTTGTGTTTTATCATCCAATTCCTCGATTTATACTAAGTATTGAGCCACCTATCAGGGAAAAAATATGGTAATACTTTTTAGTTTTCAAAATCGCGACTTGGCTCCATTCTGAGCTCTGCGGGGCTTAGGGGGTTAAGAAATTCAAAATTGCAGCACCACTACGAAATAGTCGAAGAATTTTGCCGCATTTTGAGCCATAATAGAAGATTCTAGCTCATAACACGCGAGTTCGGTGGATTTTTGCCCACTATGCCACACTGTGAGCCGGTCGACGGTGATGATCCAGAGGGTGCTGGCGGGAAAATAAAATGATAGCACATCAAAACAGTCAAATGAAAGCAATAAGCAGTCGTGATTGCTCAATATGAATATCTATTATATCAAGTGACTTGTTTTACTTAATAAGATTGTCATGTCAAATAGCACCTACCTTGTTTCTTACATGTTAGTGTTTTTTGCTGTAGTCGGGTTTCAGTTTTTTAAACTTTTAAGTGACAGAGGATTTCAAAAGAACTAAATAAATATGAATATCTATTACATCAAGTGGCTTGTTTCACTCAATAAGACTGTCATGTCAAACAGCACCTACCTTGTTTCTTACCTGTTAGTGTTTTTTTGCTGTAGTCGGGTTTCAGTTTTTTAAACATTTTTCATTCAATTTAAGTAAACCTTAAGTTGAAAATTTACCATGGTAACAAGGTCTGTCCCTGCAACTTGTCTCCGGTCTGCACGTGATTCCGTCTCCCAAGAAGCCTCTAGGACATGGCCCGCACCTGAAACCTCCAGGTACATCAGTACAAGTCACTCCTTGGAAGCAGGGTCTGTCACGACAGGATCTTTCAGCTGTTGCGAGAGAAAAATTCGTTTATAAAATGAATAAACTAATATGAAAATATTGCAACCATATCAGTGCCGGATATAGAGGGAGCAAGCCGGATCCCTTGCCCTGGGTTGTAACATCTGGGTGCGGTAAATTTACCCTTGTGTTTGTTTCGTTGAAACTCGATATAAAAGCTTGAAAAATCGATAAGGGTGACACCTCCAAGATGTGCACCGGTTCGGATAAATTGAAGATCCGGAACAGAATCAGATTTTTAAGGGTGTTTAATATTTTTCGAATTATTTTTTCGTTTTTTTCCTTCATCTTGCTTAGGTATCAGTATTTCTTTAATTTAAACTTATTCGGAGGGTGGTGGAAGTGATATTTGCAACATTAAAAGGTGAAAACATAAAATAATGAGTTTTTTTTTTATTAGACACAAAAAAAGAAACTCCCTATGCACCACATAGTATCACATAGGGCCCGAAGGTAAGAGGCACAACAGTACAAAATACACAAAATAAAATGAGCACAACATACAAACAATAAACAACGAATAGAGAAGAAAATAACACACACACACATACAAAAAGGTCAGACAACTGAATAAATAAAACGTTTAAAAAGAGACGACGAGTCTCGACGCTCTGAACCAGAGCAGAAGGAACAGGAGGCCAAGAAACGGACAACTTCCTCAGCTCCCGCATAAGAATTTCTCTCTGGGGGTTAAAACGATTGCAACGAAACAACAAGTGTTCTGGATTTTCAATATCCTGTCCACAATCACACACGTTACTAGTAGAAATATTAAATTTATACAAGTACTCTTTGAAATTACCATGCCCAGTAAGAAACTGAGTGACAAAAAAATCAGTTTTGAGGTGTTGCCGTTTCAATCTATCAAACATGATTTTGAAATTAGCACGTATGACTGTCGTAAGGCAACTGAAATTTTATGAAAATTTCCTATTAACATGCTCAATGCCAAATGCCTAGAAGTATTGTACAACTATAAAATCGCCCGTCAAGGTATGATGGGTGACAATTGCGTCTGTATTTGAACGAAGCAATTGCCTCTTTGGTGATATTTTGATAGTTGAAATTTTAGCCCTAACTCCAGGGGATGAACCGTAAACTCCAGTAGGTAGCGTTCATTGTTGACCACTTTTTCGTTTCTTCATTCCCCTGAAATGACAGTTTTACCTTTAAAACAGTAAAATTACCAGATGCAGTTTAGCCTTGTCAAAACAAATCATTTTCCTGCATGTAGAACATTACCAAAAAATATTACCAAATTATCATGCTATGGCGCGAGTTTCATTGTTGATGACGTCAGAACGTTACTCGATCAGTGAATTCGCTATTGTATGAGGGTTCAAAGTTTTACCTCATTCTCCAAACATTATTTTCGTTTACACTACCAAGAACACATCGCAAATGTTTTTTTTTCTTTCAAAAGTGCCAACTTGGTTTAATAAATATAATAAATTGGATTATGCATTTCATCAGAGTGATGGATGATAAAGATATTTAAGATTTTTTTAAAGGCTATAAATTTGATCCGGTTAATCCGGACATCTGGATAAGCAAGAGCCGGATGAAAGAAACTCTACTGTAGTGCTAAGTAGTACATGTATATTGCGAATAGAATGTTTATTCTATATCACTTAAATTGTGAAATCCCGCCTTCTCTAGTGGTCAGAGGAGTCTGGACTGCGATGAGGAAGTCCCAGGTTCGAATCCCGGCTCTGGCATGGATGTACGTTCTTTCTCTTATCCTTTCTTTCTGTGAATGAGTTGTTGCGTTGAAAATGGTTGCCTACCTTATAAACGGGTCCATATGGCCTGTGCGTACTGTGGAAGTCGAATTTCACACCAAATTACGGTGCAGTTTGAAAAGTGAAGCGGCGCACCTAAAACTGCCAGCCTAGCGGGACCACGACAACAAAAACTTAAATTGTGAATCAGTGATAACGAGAGTGTACCAAATAATAAAAATTTAGTTCAGCTGGATACATTTTCTAAAGATAAATATAAAGATTTCACCTATCGAACCAAAAGTTATAGCTTGTATTAGGATCTACTCTATTTTATGTGCTTGGAATCCAATTTAAAACTGTTTTGCGTTTGATGTTTAAAAAATGATGAGCATAAATAACGCACAATTCGTTAAAACTTCGCTTTTGTGGCAGATGAATCACTAAAAGAGAGAGATATATTTACTCTTAAAAATGATCAGTTAATGTGATGATGAAACTCAAAATATGTGTGGGAAAATCTACTAAATGCTTCATTAAGCGCATCATTATGAACTTAAAATGTAGTTCATTTTAAACGTCTTATTAGCTCTGTGCACGAAAAGCACTTATTTAACGAATGAATTGAATCTTAATGAAAGAAAAAAAAATCAATGCCCTAATCTTATCAAAAAATAGCTCTTTCACGATAGAGAGTTGAATTTTGAAAAGAGTGCTTCTTAATTGAGTGAATTAAATTATTTTAGGCATTGATTTACTTTACCCCCCTTTTAATTTAGCAAATTTCTATACAACAAAGCTTTTTTCTCACCAATCGAATGTTTTGATGAAACCTTCAATTAATTTAATAAGAGTATTTTAAAGGTTTTGAGATTTCAAAAATGATTCAAAGCCTTTTCAATTATCTCTTCTTTTCTCCTTCAAGAATGAATGTAATGCTGCGTGTTTCTTTTTCTTTGAGTGATTTCTACCATAATGAGACTTGGAAAATTGATAATGTAATTAATTTAATTACTTAATTGAATTGTGCCAATTAAATAAAAATGATTTCGAGAAATAAATATGAAACTGATTCGTTTTTGTTCTTGAATTTCTCAGTAATTTTCTGAAAAAGTAAAAAAAAAAGACTTCAACGTAATTAAAGGCATGTTTTCATATGAAACCTGACTCTCGTTTGATGTTTTTGCCCTGTATAAAATATAAAAGAACTGCAGCAATCTATGGACTCAGTATCACTGAATGGGGGTTAAAAAGTTTCTAGAAAGATCGAAGTGTTATCAGGAAAACCAAAACTCAAATCCTTACCTCTGCACAACGCACATGTTTGCAACGCTTCTCGTAGATATTTAGTTTCTCGAACCTGAAGAGAAAATTTATAAAACATTTTTAATTATGTATGAACTTGAAATTATAGCATTTTAATTTAATTTATTCTTGAAAAAATCTCATTCACCATGTTTCAATGCTGATGTTTTTTAATTAATAATTTATTTATAGTTAAAAAGGATTTCACAAGAAATTTCAACGAAATAAAATTTTTATACACTCCTGTTTGTGAAAATTGCAACACCATGAAGGAAACATCATAATTGAATGAAATTTAATACACAGTTGAATAGTAATGGTATAAATAAATGATTACATTTTCAAACCAAACAAACAATAAAAAGAGATAGAAATTAGTATTTTGTGTGGCCACCACGCGCCGCAATAAGAGCTGATACACTACTCGGCATGGAGTGAAACAGGGTTTGAATATCTGCCTGCGGAAGAGTATTCCATGTTGTTTGTATGCGCAACCAAAGTTCGCCTGTCGAAGCAACAGGACGAGGATCACGAGCGAGAAGTCGCCCACCGAAATCCCATACATGTTCAATCGGTGGCATATTCAGGGAATATGCAGGTCAAAAAAGAAGCTGTACCTGCTGCGAATCAAGGTAGGATTTGACAATCCTGTCGACATGTGAACGTGCATTATCCTGCTGGAATACAGCCCCTGGCAATCCTTGCAGGAAAGGAATAGCTTGGGGCTGTAAAACTTCGTTTATGTATCGGGTACTGCTCAAATTGCGCACATTTCGTAGCAATTGTGATCGTCCATGATATGCTATGCCACCCCAGACCATAACTCCGGGTGTTCGCCCAATGTGGCGTTCGATAATGCACTCCGGAATGTGCCGTTCACCGGCATAGCGCCTGACACGAATTCGGCCATCATGGGGCCACAAATTGAAGCGGGATTCGTCAGAAAAGGCGACCTGCTGCCAATCAGCACGCCAGCTCCAATGCACATTGGCCCATTGTAGCCGCAGTCGGCGATGGTTTTGCGTGAGAGGAATCCTGTATAAAGGAATCCTTGCACGCAGCCCACGCTGCAGCAGACGTCTCCGAATTGATGAAGCACACAATGGAGGACCTGTTGCTGTTGACCACTGTGCTGCCAATTGTCTAGAAGAAGCTGTACTGTCCGTCAGCGCCATACGCACCAGGTGTCTGTCATCGCGAGCTGACGTCACATTTCGGGGTCCACTCCCGGATTTCCGAGCTGTTTGACCCTCGTCCGTCCACTGCTTCCAAACACGCATGATTCGATTCCGAGTCACAACTGACTACAACTGTATTTATGTCGAGGACTGCATACTAAGTGCCTTGCCTCCATTATTTTTTACACCGATAGATGGCTGCACCATCACCGGATCGAACAGTTAATGAGAATTTAGAACTAGACCAGGAGCTAATAGCTACCTGGTGCTAGCACCCCCAGAGGTATCGTTTGACTTGGAGGACATTGAGACCACGAGCATATTTAACGTCGCCCAGTCCCCTTTAATGACGACGGTGGGTCTTCGACCATCGAGGTTCGAAATCAGGACCCTGCGGCCCCGAATCCGACACTCTACCAATCGGGCTACCACGGCCCAACACGCATAATTGTGCTGCTGTTACGCTGCAGACGAGCGGCTACTGCACGATAAGACAATCTAGCTTCACGAAGGCCGACGCTTCGGCCCCGTTCAAACTCCGAAATTTGCTCAAATTTCGCTTTCTTTCGTCGAAGAGGCATAGTAAAGATTCAGTTAACGTTAACTCTGTCATATAACTTCCGATAATCATACACGCCTCGCTACAGCCGTCTATTTATATTCGGTTCGATCCGCCATTCAGAGGGCGCTGCTCATCATACGCGTGCGCTACCGGTCTGCAATTCTAATCAATTGCATATCATGCCCTACTTTACATTTCCTGCAATTTTCAGCTCACTCGCGTAAGTCCTCCGTGGTGTTGCAATTTTCACAAACAGGAGTGTATTTTAAGTGCATCTGAAAATTATCATAAAGAAAAACTGGTTTTAAAAACCTCTATAGAAAAAAGCAACCATCCAGCAACAATTTTATTGACAATATAATTCTGAATTAACGTATTTGTTTTAAGTAGCATTTTAACTAACATAGCCTCCAGCATCTAAATCTTTTGTGGAAAATAGACAAGCAGTTCTATCGCTAGAGTGGTTATCAACCAAACAACCAAATAACCCATTGCAATCATTAAATAACTCATCAGTTAAGTTTCTGTAAACTACGTCCTCTAGTAGCAAAGCCTTAGTCAAGCAAAGAGATTTCATTAGCAAAAGGCTTTATTTCCATCAACATCTACTCAATTTTGTATCAACAAGGCCTGCATAATGAATTTCTCTGTTGAGAGACCATCTGGGCCGTGGTAGCCCGATCGGTAGAGTGTCGGATTCGGGGCCGGAGGGTCCTGCGTTCGAACCTCGATGGTCGAAGATCCACCGTCGTCATTAAAGGGGACTGGGCGACGTTAAATATGCTCGTGGTCTCAATGTCCTCCAAGTGAAACGATACCTCTGGGGGGTGCTAGCACCAGGTAGCTATTAGCTCCAGGTCTAGTTCTAAATTCTCATTAACTGTTCGATCCGGTGATGGTGCTGCCATCCATCGGTATAAGAAATAATGGAGGCAAGGCACTTAGTATGCAGTCCTCGACATAAATACAGTTGTAGTCATTGTGACTCGGAATCGAAATCGAAGAGACCATCTGTCAAACAGCACTTTCACGAGCAGACTTTTTAAACAAACTAATCTTTTTAACAACATTGTTATGATTCCGCAGTCCAATTTAAGATTTAAAAATAATAATAAATAAACAAAAAAAACATCTGCGTCTGGCGCAAGTTTTCAGTTGAAATTTATTTTTATTGGAAAAAACCGGCAAAGCTCCGCGAAAAAAAAAATAAATAAAATAAAATAAAATGTTTCTCCAAATCTGGGTTAAAGCAACCCTTGCTTTTCTTATTTTTAACCAATTTTTGCAGTTTACTAGTTCAAGGAAACGATCCAACAATCCTCAGCAGCATCTATCAATAGAGATTCGGATGAACACAATTCCCTCGTCAACCTACTTCTTAGCTTTTGATTGTCATCTCAGATCAAGGCTCAGGGCCGGATTTGGAAGTGCGGAGGCCCCGGGGCAATGAAGGAGTGGAGGCCCCTAATCAGGGTTCGAAAACATCATCATATTTTCGAAAATATCCGATTCTTTGATATATATCCGAATATTTTGATATATATGTATATATCCGATATTTTCGACCCGTGAAAGTTAGGATATTTTCTAAAAAATTTATTGTGGGGACCCCTTTGTTGTGGAGGCCCCGGGGCAGTAGCCCCGCCTGCCCTCCCCTAAATCCGGCCCTGTCAAGGCTTTGCATAAAAATTGCTGCAAATAGGGAGAATGACTATGTGCCCTCTCTCCAATGTTATACAACAGCGATTTTATTACTTACAAGTACAAAGGATATACAGACTCACATGTTGCAAGAAAAAACAAACGAGCTGATGTGTGCATCACATGACTTCCTTTTACTCCAATTTAATGTCATTTCCCCATTACTGGCAATTTTAATGTGATTCAATAGTTTACTCTCTAAATATCACCAACAGTGGCCAAATTGAAACAGATTTAGAAAAAAAAATTGCCAAATTTGTCGCCAAGTTGGCAATAAAACTTGGCGACCAAAAGACTGGCGATATATCGCCAAGTGTCCGGCAAATTATAACACCACTTGAGTTTACATCGAAATTAACAATGATTTCCCCCCAAAAAGGGGCAAAAGACCCCCTTTGGAGCATACGAATGCAACCAAAAGGAAAGGTGCACAACTAGACCCCACTAGGAGTCCACGTACCAAGTTTAAACTTTCTAGGACATACCGGTTTTGAGTTATGCGAGATACATACACACATACGCACATACATACGTACATACAGACGTCAAGAGAAAAATCGTTGTAATTTACTCGGGGATCATCAAAATGGATATTTCGGGTGTCTGTACGTTCCTAGGCATATATCCACGTGTGGTCGAGTCGAAAAAAAAAAACCAACATTCATTCGGGGGTGAACAAAATAGAAATTAAGGCCGATTTTTGAGTGAAATTTTTTTCGCGAATACAATACTTCCTTTTTTGTAAAAGGAAGTAATAAGGAAGTATTGTATTCGCAAAAAAAATTTTACTCAAAAATCGACCTTAATTTCCATTTTTCTCACCCCCGAATGAATTTTGAGTATTTTTTTCGACTCGACCACACGTGGATAAGGGCCTAAGAACGTATAGACTCGCGAAAAATCCATTTTCACGATTCCAGAGTTAATTACAACGAGATTTCTCGTGACGTCTGTATGTATATGTACGTATGTATGTGCGTATGTGTGTATGTATCTCGCATAACTCAAGAACGGTATGTCCTAGAAAGTTGAAATTTGGTACTTAGATTCCTAGTGAAGTCTAGTTGTGCACCTCCCTTTTGGTTGCATTCGGATGTTTCTAAAGAGGTCTTTTGCCTTTTTTTGGGGGGAAATCATTGTTAATTTCGATGTAAACTCGAGTGGGGTTATAATTTGGCGGATACTTGGCGATATATCGCCAGTGTTTTTTTTTTTCGCCAAGTTTTGTCGCCAAGTAAGCTTGGCTACAAAGTTGGCAATTTTTTTTTGAGCAATCACGATTGCTTATTGCTTTCATTTGACTGTTTTTGGCGTGCTATCATTTTTCCCACCGGCGCGGCGCCACCCTCTGCCAGCACCACCCGTCGCGTCGGCCGGCCTCACGATGCTGCTCCTCTAGCGAACGTCCATATCCTACACACACACGCATACATACACGCACCAACACACACGCACACACAAACACATACACAAACACCACCATACACACACATACCCCTACACACAAACACATACACACACGCATGCATACAGACACCTACACATACACACAAATACACACAACTGCCCACACATTCATGCTTGCACATAGACACAAACACATATGCTTACACACACATACACCAAACCCCGCCCCCACTCACACAAACACATACACACACGCATGCATACAGACACCTACACATACTCACAAATACACACAACTGCCCACACATTCATGCCTGCACACAGACACAAATATGCTTACACACACACACATACACATACCCCGCCCCCACGCACACAAACACTCATACACACAACTACCCACACACTCATGACTGCACACAGACACAAACACACATGCCTACAAACGTACACATACCCCACCCCCCACACATACAAACACACACTCGTGATTGCGAAAAACATAATTTGAATTCAAGATGACAAAATTCAAATTAATTTTTCTTTTTTTTTATTTTTTTTTATCTGATTTCAATTTGGCCACTGTTGGTGATATTTAGAGAGTAAACTATTGAATCACATTAAAATTGCCAATAATGAGAAAATGACATCAAATTGGAGTAAAAGGAAGTCAGGTGATGCACACATCAGCTCGTTTGTAAAAGGAAGTAAAAACAAAAAAAGTAGAATAACTCAAATCTAGTATTGTGTCTCAAAAGTGCACTACGACTTAGAAACTTGAGAATTTTCAACTCGAAGAACCAGCACGGAATGGGAGGTCACGGAAGGTCACAGTGAACCCCCAAAACTTTTTCTCGCTCGGCGAATTTTGCCTGAGGAATCAGCAAATTTGAAGCCAGGCAAAACTGCATTTTTAAATTTCGCTTAATCGCCTCTGGAAATAAAGCATAGGTATGTATGATGCTCGTATTTTATCATTCGTTAAAATAAAAATCCCCCCCCCCCCATTTAAATTCGGAGTGTCCCTGCAAATAACTCATCAGAGAGTAGCACAGCCATGATAGCATTAATATAATTTAATACATCAAACTGACTTATAATCACTTACGCTTCGCATTTTGTCAATAAACTTAAATTGACTGCTTGAATAACTAAGTGGAGTACCAAAGGAACTCTAACTTCTAAATGTGGGACATTACAGACAATTGTCTTCAGTTGATATTCTCCATTGAGCCATTATTATTAACGTTTCGCATTTCGTCTATAAATTTAATTTGTTTATTTTAATCACCAGTTCGACTAAACATAGCACTTAAGAGGCATTCATAACATTACGACTTCAACATATGAATAATTTATTCCAATTCTGCCTTATTAAACACTAGTGGCACCCGCACGGCTTCGCCCGTAATAGAAAAATTAAAGGTCTTTTGGTTCGCTTGTATATTTACAAATAACGTATCGTGAATTTTCTCGCCAATTGGCTTGTACCGACGTTACGGTTCCACGCTATGATAATTTCGTATCTCGCCAATTGGCTTGTGCCCATGTTACGGTTCCACGTTATGATGATTTCGTAATTTAAGATAGTTTTTTTCTTAAAATTGGAATAAAAAAAGAACCACATCGAATTTTCGAAAAATCGCTTCGAGGTGCACACCCCCATGCTACATACTAACTTTGTGCCAAATTTCATGAAAATCAGCTGAACGGTGTAGGCGCTATGCGCGTCACAGACATCCTACACACATCCTACAGATATCCTACAGACATCCAGACATCCTCCGGACAGAGAGACTTTCTGCTTTATTATTAGTAAAGAAGATGGTTGAATTCCGCCAGCATACAATTTTCATAAATTTGAAGACTGGGAAAGGAAGAAATAAGCGTGAAGAAATCGTTTCTTGACTTACACCGTTTTCAATGTCAACGCCTCAATTATAAAAATGCACAGAAAAAAATTCAGTTTTACTGAACACTCCAGCCCCCCTCCCCCAAGTTCAATGGCATGAATATTCCCCCCCCCCCTCACCCCAAAAAAATCTCAACCCTCTTTCCCTTTTATGTTTTTAGCTCTCTTTTTTTATTTTATTTTTTTATACATTTTTCTTTGTTTATTTATTTCTTTTTAATTACGATTACTATTTTATTAGAAAAATTCTGTGCTACGTCAATGACATACACACACCCTCACACAAACGAAAAATTAAATGAAATAGAATATAAACAGAATTAAAATAATAAAATAAAATAAAAAAGATAATCAAAAATAAATCAATAAATAAATTCAAACAAATAAATTTAAAAAAATGTAATTCTCCCCCCCCCCCCTCCAAAAAAAAAAAAAAAAAACTTTTATGTTGCAATTTGCGCCATTATTCCTCTCCTCTGCCCCCCCCCCCCTTGTGGGCAGCCCTGGAACACTTTTTTAAGCCTTTTAAGGAAACTACATACTTAAATAGTAGGTCTTAAAAAACAGCAACAAAATTATCCTTTGGTTAAAAGCATACTAAAACTTAAAACTCTTTACATTATTGCGGAAAAAAACTTTCCTTAGTTCAAGAAACATAAAATCTTAAACTTCTACTATAAATAAAACTCGCCGCAACGACCTTCAGTTGCTGAACCGTAGTAGGAATGGATGAATTAATAAAATTCAGACGGGCCATAAATCCAAGTCCGTCGGGAACAACGACTTAGGCATCAAACGTCACACGATAGAACTCCAGATGGCCTCTTTGAAGAAACGGGCCCCCAAGGAAAAAGTTAAGGTTAAACAGTGAGCTTTTCTCAGAATGCCTAACACATTTGCGTTTGAGGAAAGAAACTTGGAGAAAAGCTTTAAAAAAACATCCGAAACCGGCGATAAAAAATGTTTTCTGAATAAAAAGAGCGCAGGGATGCGATTTGTTTTTGTTTTTTCTTTTGTAGAGACGTTTTAGAACACAGAAGATGTATGGAAAAATGGCTTTCACGGCAGGAAGTCTTTAGTGCAGTTTTGTGCGCAGAAATAGCTTTAAAATCGTTTAATAACTGCGCTGAAATAATATTTCTATTTTGATGCAGTTCATCAGGGCTGCCCACAGGGGGTGGGGGATTATGGCGCAAGTTGCGTCAACAATCGGGGGAGGGGGGGGATTTTTATTTTTTTTAAATTTATTTATTTTAATTTATTATTTATTTTTGCAAAAAAGGAAGTATTGTATTCGCGAAAAAATTTTCACTCAAAAATCGGCCTTAATTTCCATTTTTCTCACCTCAGAATGAATGTTCAGTTTTTTCTTCTACCCGACCACACGTACATATGTACTTAAGAACGTATAGACACCCGAAATATCTATTTCGACGACCCCCGAGTTAAATACAACGCATTTTCTCGTGACGTCCGTATGTACGTATGTATGTGCGTATGTGTGTATGCATCTCGCATAACTCAAAAACGGTATGTCCTAGAAAGTTGAAATTTGGTACGCAGACTCCTAAAGGGGTCTAGTTGTGCACCTTCAATTTTGGTTGCATTCGGATGTTTCTAAGGGGGTCTTTTGCCCCTTTTTCGGGGGGAAATCATTGTTAATTTCGATGTAAACTCAAGTGGTGTTATTATTTGTCGGACACTTGACGATGTATCGCCAGTCTTTAGGTCGCCAAGTTTTGTAGAAAACTTGGCGACAAATTTGGCGATTTTTTTAATTATAAATTTGATTTTAATTTGGCCACTGTTGGTGATATTTAGAGAGTAAACAATTGAATCACATTAAAATTGTCAATGATGGGGAAATGACATTAAATTGGAGTAAAAGGAAGTCATGTGATGCACACATCAGCTCGTTTTTAACTTAAGTTATTTATTTTTTTATTTCATTTTATTGTGTTTGTATTTAATTTAATTTAATTTATTTAGTTTCTGTGTGTGTGTGTCATTGGCGTAGCACAAAGGTTTCGAATAACATAATAATAATGATAATAATTATTAAAAATAAATAAATAAGCAAAAAATAAAAAATATTTTTTTAAATAAATAAATAAAACAAATTTTAAAAAAATAATTAATAAAATGAAAAAGAGAGGGAGGAGATAAAAAAATAAACGAGGGAAAGAGGGTTGTGAGAATTTCTTTTTTTTGGGGGGGAGGGGTGAATTTGCGCTTTTGAATTGAGCACCTCTGCAGTTCATAAAAAACTGGGGCTAATATTTTTACCACCAGACAAGGTGTTACATCAACACCGGATAAATTTTCTCCCACTACCTCAGTTGGAGTAAAGCCCTGAGTTGGAGTACATAAAAAATCTGCAGAGAAGAAAATAATTTCTGGAGAAAAATGCGAGAGAAAAGTATGACGTCATATCCAGTACCGCTTCAGTTTTGTTTTAATTCTCAGTTAATTCACAATATTCAATAAGTTTTATTTTTCTTGTTACTGACCATGTTTCTGACTTCTCCGCATCTATTATGCAGTAAATAAACTGTCATAAATTAGAAGCGATGAAAATTATAAAGCCGTTTCGAGGCTATAAAGAACCCCCTTTTTTTTCAAAACAAAAAGTGTATGTTGTACTAAGAGTGGGGTCGTTTCCAAAATTTTAAAAGTATTTTTTTTCTGAAAGAGCATGCTTAAAAACATAGGATCAGACCATTTTTTTAATAATTTGTTTAAGTTTAATATTTTTAAAAAATTACTTAAATCGGCCCGCTTTCATTGTTTACGCTTCTGTCGTGTGACATATACAAATGATGAAATGCCATTCAATGTTGCCATTCACAGAACAAAATACTTAATTCGCATCTTTACTCACGTGTATTGACAACGATAGGGTTGATAGCAAGCGTAGAGCGCAATTTTAATTCGCTGCTTGATTATCATAACGTGGAAACGTAGTAGAAAAAAACGCCATAGTTCATCATTTGTTACGTCATAAAGACCACGCCTTGTTTGAAGAATCGGACATTTAAAAAAATTAATTAAAAAAAAACTGTTGGAAAAATAAAAGTATTTTTTTGAGGCCATGTTTTTCTTTTTTCTTTTTTTTTTTTTTTTTGTTTACTTATTCTACCAATTTCAGTGACAAAAAGTATTAATTTTGATTGAAGGAAACAACCCCATTTGTTGTAACGGTTTACTTCATAAATAGTTTTTGTAGCAGTAAGCGTTGTTGATAGATTTTCATAAAAGTATTCAATTGTGTCCAAGTATTTTTTTTTTTTTTTTTTGTCTTTACGTTTTCTTAATTTTTGGATTTTTTACAATATTTGGAGAAAATTATAAACGCGAAATTTAAAACTTACACAAAACTCTATAAAGAGTGAAAATATCAAACATTTTCTAGCCAAAATACGATTGGCGATTAAAAAAAAACCTTAAATAAGACATGAATATCAATTTCTTGCGTAGTTTTATCAGGAGTGCCCACCTGGGGGGGGGGTCATGGCGCAGACTGCGCCATTGAAATTTCTAGGGGGAGGGGTGTTTTGAGGGGTATATTTCTCCTTTCCTGTTGGGCTCTTTCTTTTTTTGGGTGGGGATCTTTACGATATTTAGGGGGGTGCGGCCTTGCTCTTAGGGGGGGGGGGGTCACCCCTGGTTTTATATTGGATCGTGTTCAAAACATCCGTTGCGCGCTGATAGCACTCGTTTTTTCTTCACTGGATTTGACGTCACAATATTCTCGAAAACCATAGGTAAGTAGAGATGCAGTTTTGTGGAGATTTTTTTTATATCTTCCGAATGAGGGGGGGGGGGGAGTCTGTCGATGCAGAATTTATCCGAATTTGATGGGACACCTTCCTTGTTTTTGATGCTAAGATCGACTTTGTTAAATCCACTGGTTTGTGTGACAAGTTATATCTGTGGTTTACTGTCCTAGCAAAAACCAAAAATGTAATCAGCAAAAATCTACTTGGAAGCAAAATGCATAATTTTCTAATTTCAATTTTTTACTTTATGTTAATAAATTGAAAATAATATATTTTCTCCTTCAAAAACAGCTTCTTTTAATAATTTGTTGCACAAATGGCAAAGTATCAAAGTTAAGCTCTTAATTATATCTGATGAAGGAATGTATAGATGACTAAATGCAACAATAATATCATAGTGATGACAATTTAGTTACCTGAAGGTCCATATTGGAACGAAGTTCTTTGATGGCTAACGTAAGTTCACCTAATGTTCTGATTAGATTGTCTTGCTCTGAAAATAAAAATGCAAATCTTGACATGAGTGACAAGAAATACAAAACAAGGAAAAAATGAATACAACAAATCAAACTAATCTCTTGAATTTGAAGGAACAGTTTACGATTGAATGAGTCCCCTAATAGTTCTGAAAAGGATGAAAAAAAATTTAAAAACGAATGTACAAATTGAAGAGGATCACTCATTAGTTCAAAAGAGTTACAAACATACGCTAGCAAATCAACCACGCTAGGTTGCATCAAAAACGTATAAGAGAGAGGAATTTTTACGATCAAATCTGGTCTGGTCACTCGTTTACGCGCATAAGTAGTGTGTATCTAAAAATCAGTAAGTAGAGCAAATCTAAAGCAGTAGTTAGTGTAGCCCGAACAGGAGAGTGCACGGGGGGGGGGGGAGGGGAAGAAGGGAAACCTGTTGGCCCGGGCTCGAGTCTGAAGGTGGCCCGAGATTGTTTAAATGAGGGGTGAAATATGTCTAGGGGCATAGGAAAAAACAATACAGAGGGGGCCAGGTGCGTGCACAAAAATTTTGGGGCCCGTCACGAATGACTTTTCCGCTCCCCCCTCCATATCGTTTACCCTAATATTTCCTCCCCAGTTTTAAAAATATTGGGCCCTCTTCAGGCTCGGGCCCCCGGACAAACAGGTGTCCCTTCTCTCTCCCCCCCCTGTGTACGCCTCTGGGGAGGGGGACCCGTAAAGGTCATTTGTGACGGGCCCCCAAAATTTCTGCGCACGTCCCTGAGCCTGAAACATGGGCGCCCATATAGGGGGCAAGTGGGGGCTCAAGCTTCCCTTAGAAATTAGAACTTCCTTGCTTTTAGTACTTTTTTCTTTGCAAAAATGTAAAAACATTTCTTTTCCAACCGTTAATGAATAAGTTATTAAAAATGTATAGTTTTAGTAACTCTAATCTGTACTGAAATCGGTTTCTAAAATCAGGGGTGCCCACCCCTCCTTTAAGAGCAAGGGTGCACCCCCCCTAATTATCGCGAAGACCCACCCCAAAAGCAAGAGGCCCACCCGCAAAAAAAGTGCAAAATACCCCTTAAAACACCCCCGCTAAAAATTTCAATGCAGCAGTCTGCGCCATGACCCCCCCCCCTCGGTGGGCACCCCTGTAAAAATAGGTTTTCCACTTGTTTAAGTAAATTGGGTGCATTTATCTACATTCAGTTAATCATCGCCGAAAGTTTTTTTGAGCAATCACGATTGCTTATTGCTTTCATTTGACTGTTTTTGACGTTCCTTTGATTTTTCCCACCAGCACCCTCCGCAGCATCACCGTCGACCGGGTCCTCACGATGCTGCACCTCTAGCGAAAACAGTCTCCAGGTTTCGTCAATATCCTACACTTACACGCATACATACACGCACCTACACACATATACATATATACACCTACACACACATACATACACCTACACATATACACAAACACATACACACACACACACCCCAACACACTCACATACACACAACTACCCACACACTCATGCCTGCACACAGACACAAACACATATGCCTACACACATACACATACCCCCCACACACACCTACACACAACTACCCACACACTCATGCCTGCACACAGACACAAACACATATGCCTACACACATACACATACCCCCCACACACACCTACACACAACTACCCACACACTCATGCCTGCACACAGACACAAACACATATGCCTACACACATACACATACCCCCCACACACACCTACACACAACTACCCACACACTCATGCCTGCACACAGACACAAACACATATGCCTACACACACATACCCCCACACACAAACACACACGCTTACATATACACACACACTCGTGATTGCGAAAACATAATTTGAATTCAAGATGACAAAATTATTTTTTTTTTTTTTTTTTTTTTTTTAAAGTTTGAAAGATCGCAGATAAGCCGCCCACGGATAATCGAGGGTTTAACTATACTTACACCAATCTACTCCCACATGACAAGTACAAGTGGACACTCCATGCCCACTTGACTTCTCAAACCAACTTGTCAGTGATTGATGGAGAAGGGGGTGTGTCGCCTAATATCTTCCTTGGACATTTCACTCTCTCGCGGGTTACTCATTGATTTTCCTGTTTTTGTCAAGCTTTATTCTGTCACAAGTTGGGTGAAATATTTTCCTTTGTGTGTATGTTTCTTTGATCATTCCTCGGCAACAATAGTGACAAATATGAAAACAAGAAGTTCCGTCTAGAACTATACGAGCCTACTTTCCCGTATACCCATACTACTTTCTAGTACCTGATCTATATTCTCAAAAATAGCTAAAATCGCAAATTGTTTCAAACATATTTTTTAAATATTTTAAGCTGATTTCTAGGAATAAAATATTCCTCACTCATCTAAAAAATTAGATGCGTAAAAATAAAAAAAAAATCTAACAGCTTCCAAAACGAAAAATAATAATTAAAATTAATAAGCACATTAAAATAAATACATCATATCAAAAAAAAAAAAAAAATCGTTTCTTTTTCCCGTTGCCAAAAATATTTTTTTAAATGAATTAATGCACTTACCAATATAAATAAATACAATAAAATGTCAACTTAAAAAAATACTTTTCATTGTCAAAAAAAAAAAAAAAAATCGTCTGCGCATATGTTTATGTAGAAACATAAATGACTTCCAGTTTATTCGCCGAAAACTGAATACCTAAATTAAAACTTTAGCGTGAAAATACAAACAAATCATATCAACAATAATGATTACACAGTTAAAACCATAGCTACGGAGTCGGAGTCGGAGTCAATCTCATTTTGGGATAAAGGAGTCGGAGACGAATATAAAAAGAATCGGAGTCAGTTATTTGTCCTCCGTATATAAATTTTTGCCAAAACTACGAAGTCGGGGAGTCGGAGTCCGATTAATTGTCGGGCACAGGAGTCGGGTTCGGAGTCAGGTGCCCCTAAATTCTCGGAGTCGTAGTCTGGAGTTTGGAGTCAAGAGCTATTTCCAACAAAATTTGTTTGAAATTTTTCCGCCTTCAAGTACGGAATCTACATTGACTTTCAGTTTCCCCGTAGGCGCTAATGTTAAGGGATTTGAACTGTTCAAAATTGAACGGAAAATTGTTCAAATCAAAAAGATATTTTATATACAAGTTTCTCATCAAAAGCTTTTTCCTACAAAGTTTGTTTGACGCAAATTCGCCTCACAGTTCGGAATTGCCTTGAATTTCCCCGTAAGCGCTAATGTTACGTTTTTTTGAACTGTTCAGAATAGTTCAACAAAAAAATAGTTCAAATCAAAAAGTGAAATATGGGAATGAGGTGTCCTAGCCGAGATCTTTCGAACAAAAAAAAGTTTGTTAGAATCGGACTATTCATTCAAAAGTTATTAGGGAGGGGGGCAGACACATAATTTTTCCCATCTCAATACCCTACTTTCCAATTTTTAATTTTTCGATATTTATTTAATTATTTTAATTATTTTTGACTTTTTTTTTGTTTTTCGCGATATTTTTAAGATGCATTAAGCCTTCTTTCATGTTTTGTTCTTCTTTTTCTGACTTTTACTGGGAATGTAGGCTAAAAACGTAAAAATTACTGATTTAAAATCTAAATATAATGCCAGAATACTGGTACAAAGTTAGTTATACATGAAAAGTGCTTTGCCAGTAGCGTACCCACCTGGCTTAGTATCACCTGGCGAACTTTGGGTCTCGCCTCCCCCCCCCTTCCCCCCTAAACAAAAACTCCCATTACATAGGAATTCAATAAGATCAACAATATAAGCAATTCATCATAAAACGTTCTTAAACCGACTGGGTAAATTTTTCAGGTTTTTTTTTCTTTGTAACAATGCTTTTTTTTTGGAGGGGGGGGGGAGGATTTTTGTTTTAAAACACCAAAAGGAAGTGAGTACAACAAACAAAATTTATACATGTACTGAAAGAAAGAGAAAAGACCTTCAAAAGAAAATGAACCTAATCGTAAGAAAACTATTAATTCAGAAATTGGGGGTCCAGGGGTTCAATTTTTTAAATTTTAGTTCTAAAAATGATGTTTTAAATGATCTCTGGTAATGAGAAGGGAGAGGGTTGAAGATTTTCCCTCGGCAGTTTATGAAATCATTTAAATGTTCATTCATTAATTGATTGATTTACACATTCCTTCATATTTATTCATTCAATCACTTGTTTTCTTATTCACCAATTTATTCACTTGTTTATTTTCTCATTAAACAATTAACTAGTAACTTTATTTATTTATTTTTTGTTTTATTAACTGTTTAATTTAGTGATTAATTTGGAAAAAAAATTTCAATAATCAATTAATGTGGAAAATAATCATTTTAGGGGGAAATTATCACATTTAGACAAGGTGATAATTTTCCACTTTTGCTAGCAGGTACGAACGTGCTACATAATTGAAAAATAACCTTTCAGTGCAAGTTTAATTACAAAATGCATTGTTATTTCTTAATGTACTGAAACTCTCTAAATAAATATTCTTGAGAAAAGCACAGGAAATTTATTTTTATTATTATTTAGTACAGGAAAGATCGTTAACAACTGCTAAATTAATCATCTGCAATTAAGCAAATATCACTCAACACCGTAAACTCAACGGTTACACATGTATTTACATCCAAATACGAAAAACAACACAGCGAAATGCCTCGCAATAAACAGAGCTAATACACTCTCAGTACAAATTCTCAATCGAAACTCACTTTTTATCATGCGGGACGCTTTTTATAAACATCGAAAAGTTTCCACAATATTCCAAATGCTTCTCGAAAATCGTAGACCGTTAATTTATTTCTTTCATTCACAAATTTTATCATTCAGAAATGAGGGGACCGTATACTTCAGCCGAATGTACAGGGGCTGTATATTCATTACAAGAAACTATTTACAGGTTACGTTGCTACAATAATTTTAGATGAAAGATAATTTAGTAAACGCCAAATTTAGCTAAATTACGATAAATTAATCATAAAAACAATTACTATTTACAGAATTTGTAACAATATTCAATTTGTTCGTTTCGAAATATTTAAGTTATTTTAACTATATTCCTTTCCCACCTTATATTATATTCTTTATTTCAAATTTAGAACGGAACAGACATGAGTTAACATTGAATAAATTCATGTTAACATGACAGTTAACATGAATTTATCACAAGCAAAAACTTCGTCCAGAATCGAACGAGCTTACTTTCATATATACCAAAATCAATTTTCTAACGTCAACTAAATCTGTCCCTCAATTGGTTTAAGCCGAAAAGAATTTCAAAAGTATCTTTATCGTTTAAACTGCATAAAACTTTGATACTTTGGAAAACAGATTTTTCAACAAAGTAATCAGAAAAAGTCAACTTACCCCTGACATTGTAGTAAACTTCATATTCAGGTTGAGTACTTTGAGCTGTTGGCTTCAACACACAGCCACTCAATTCAAGTGCCTTTTGCCATGAAATACCGGGTAATATCGTTACATTCATCTTCCTGTCCCTTTCCTAAGGATTACAGAGAGTAAAGTATTACTCGTAGATGTCAATTGAACGTAGATAATTATTGAATTACTAGAAAATCGCCCGTCAAGGTATGACGGGTGAAAATTCGTTCAACATTTGAATGAAATAATTGACTGATGATATTTTGATAGTTGAAATCGTAACCCTAACTCCAGTAGATGAACCCTAAACTCCAGTAGATAGCGTTCATTGTTGACCACCTTTTCGTTTCTTCATTCCCCTGAAATGACTTACCAGTTAAACAGTTAAGTGACCGGATCCAGTTCAGCCTCGTCAAAATAAAGCCTTTCCCTGCATGTCAAACATTACCAAAAAATATTGTTAAACGTTCGTGATATAACTTCAAACTTTCTTGAAAGGACGACACAGTTCTTGAGAAAACACAGGAGATTTATTTACACTATGTACAGGAAAGATCGTTAACAACTGCTAAATTAATCATCAGCAGTTAAGCAAATATCAATCAACACCGTAAACTCAACGGTTACACACGTATTTACATCCAAATACGTAAAACAACACAGCGAAATGCCTCGCAATAAACAGAGCTAATACACTGTCGGTCCAACTTCTCAATCGAGACTGACTTTTTATCATGCGGCACGGCTATTTATAGACATCGAAAAGTTTCCACAATATTCCAAATGCTTCTCGTATTTTCTTTTCATTCACAAATTTTATCATTCAGAAATGAGGGGACCGTATACTTCAGCCGAATGAACGGGAGCTGTATATTTATGACAAGAAACTATTTACAGGTTACGTTACTACAATAATTTTAAATGAAAGATAATTTAATAAACGCCAAATTTAGCTAGATTACGACAAATTAATCACAAAAATAATTACTATTTACAGAATTTGTAACAATATTATTAAATTATCATGCTATGGTGCGAGTTTCCTTGTTGATATGTCAGGAGCGTACTTGATCAGTGAATTGGCTATTATATTTTTGAGGATCTAAATAAATTTAACGGAATTAGAGAAGATATAGAATTTTATAGAATCGATACTTATATCCGAGTAGTAATCCATGCTGATTTATTTCTTCTACCCAATAGAGAACCAATTACAGGCCATCTTTGGCAACGCTAGGGGAAGGCGTGGGGGTTCAGAGATTCTTGTCCAGTAATGTTTTGAAACTGAAGTTCCGAAATTACAATTTTGGACAATATTCGATCATGTGAAGAGGGCGGGGAAAGGGAGGCCAAAGTTCCCTCGGATTTTTTTTTTTTTTTTGAAATTGCAGTTCTAAAAACGCAATTGTAGGTCCTCTTCAGTGACTGACACAAAGGATTGGGATTCGGAACACCCCTAGAAATTTTTCGAAATTTTAGGCCATCGAAAACGCAATTTTAGGTTATCGTTAGTGGGAGGGTTGGCGACTTTCCCAAGGAAATTTTTGGAGATTGAAATCCAAAAATTGCATTTTTAGGCCATCTTTCATGACGTTAAAGGAAGGGATGAGGTTCGGGAATGAAACTTCGAAAATACGACTGATAGACACTTTTGATGACGTTAAGGGAACAAATGGAATTCGGTACTCACTTCTGGAATTTTGTTTTTTTTTAAATTTCATTGAAGCTTTAAAACACATTTCAGACTATCCTTGATGATAAATAGGGGAAGGGGACTTTGGAGACATTGCCCCGGAGTTTTTCCCTTTTTTTACGTGCAATTTTAAAGGTAAAGCATCCGTCATCACAATATAGGGCACTGTCAAACCCTGGCTACGGCCCTGATGAGAAATAATTACTTTCAATAAATCAATTTTGTTTCCAATTTTTTACCATCAACAAATTTTCCTTCCTCTGCTATTATACTCGGTAAGACTCGACAGTACTTTACACTATTCACTAAATTTGCATTAAAACTTTCGAATTGGCGTAATATATAATGGATAAGAGTAAAACCAAAAAATAAATAAATAAATAAATAAATTATATTAATTTGAATTTTTGGCATCTTTAATTCAAATTATGTTTTTCCAATCACGAGCGTGTGTGTTTGTGTAGGCGCATGTGTGTGGGTGCGCGTGTGTGTGTATGCATGTGTGTGCGTGTTGTGTATGCAGTGCTGTGTGTGTAGGCGTTCGTTCGTGTGTGTGTATGTTAGGCATATGTGTTTGTGTCTGTGTGCAGGCATGAGTATGTGTGTGTGTGTGTAGGAGTGTGTGTTTGTGTCTGTGCGCAGGCATGAGTGTGTGTATGTATGTGAATGTAAGCATGTGTGTGCGTGTTGTGTATGCAAAGCTGTGTGTGTACGCGCGAGTGTGTGTAGGCGTTCGTGTGTGTTTGTCTATGTAGGCATATGTGTTTGTGTCTGTGTGCAGGCATGAGTGTGTGTTGTGTGTGTGTGTAGGAGTGTGTGTTTGTGTCTGTGCGCAGGCATGAGTGTGTGTAGGTGTGTGAGTGTATGCGTGTATGTGTAGGATATGGACGCAACCTGGAGACGGTTTTCGCTACAGGAGCAGCATCGTGAGGAACCGGTCGACAGTGATGCTGCAGAGGGTGCTGACGGGAAAATAAAATGATAGCACATCAAAACAGTCAAAGTGAAAGAAATAAGCAATCGTGAGTGCTCAAAAAAATTATGCTAAAAAGAATTAAATAATATATTTTTATCCCAGATAGCCAATTTCAGCCGTATTTTATTTTAAATAAAAGTTAAAAAAGATTTTAAAAAAAAGGTGAATAAAACTTTTCCGTATAGTTGCTTTAGAATCATCTAATGGGTTCCTGATTCATTGCATAGGAATTCCTTTGCGTAAACTGAATCAGATACCACTCATAATACCACCAAGAGACACGGGGCTCAGCGATAGATAAACCCCTCTTAATTCCCTCAGCGAGCATATGTTAAGGCATTTGCGTCGATACCGTGTAACGATGGAATCTAATTCCCATTCCAAGCAGTGGAATGATATTTGGTGACATACATGGAATACCATGTCTTTGAAATGAATGGAACGAAGTGCAACACGGTTTCGAGCAGGGTTGCCAGATTTAAGAACAGTAAATACGGGACAGTCTTCTAGGGGGGAGGAGGTATTTTTTAAATTGAGTGCAATTGCTGGTATGGTGTATTTTTAAGTGGTGAAAAAGAACCATATTTTAATAGCTTTCGGAAGTTAATCTCAGTATGTTTATGTGTTACCACAGTTTTGGAGAAACACTATCTCAGAGAATAAAGCAAGCAATAGAAGGATTTTCAGTATACAGATCGACGTTGATAGGAACAAGTGCTAATTACTTTTTTACTTGCGTTCGCTGTAAGAGAAACGGTGCAATCGAAAAATTTTCTTGTTAAATGGACTACTTTATCTAAAAAAGTAATGCAAGGAATTGTGGAGCAAAACTATTTTTTAATGCCACGCCAGCCAGTGGGAAAATCTGAATGAGTAAGCCTCATGGTCTGCCGCCAAAAGAAAAATATACAAACCAAATCAAAACGAACACAATTTTTTCGTTTCCTGCCACATGATTTTCTTACTGATCTTTATTTCACATTTTTTGTTTATTTTTACCCCCTTAAAATAATGTTTCGTTTTGCAAGTTCCCCGCGACGCGGGACAATTTTTCAAAATACGGGACTGTTCCTTGAAATCCGGAACGCCTGGCAACCCTGGTTTCGAGTCCTTCTTCGATTAAGGTGTTCAATATTCATGTTGGTTTCGTAGTCTGTTGCATAATCGAGCTAAATGTAATGGGAAATTTTATAATGATTCTCCAGCCCCCCTCCCAACCCCAAAAGAAGATTTATGGTTAATATAATAGGGAAGTTGCAACCTATTAAATGTTCATATTTTGGCTATTGGATATTGTTAATTGACCCTCAAAACTAAAAAATTCACCATCGCCGAATTTTAAAACACCGTGGTTGATTTTTAATGAATTTTTAAAAATCCACGCGCAAAAGTGCGCGCTTCTGAAACGTCACGAGCCTACGTCACAGGGCGCGAATGGGCAGCCTTCGGCCGAAGATCCCTTGTTTTCGCTAGGAACATTTTGAGCGCGCTGATATTTTTATTTTTTAGAAATTCAATAATCCTTTTGAACACACTATGGAGGCCGGGTTCGTTAAAGCACAATCTAAATAATCTTCCTCAAGTAACACCAATGAGATATTCGAATAGTTTCGAGAGGATGAGAGGTTTAATGTTCCAGAAACGCGAGGAGTTAAATGCGAGGAGAAAGCCTTTTACGTTTCGTCTTCGAAGTCGAATGCGTGACCTTCGCTTCTCCCCTATCGGAAGAGGGGATGACGTCACTTCCTATGCCATTTGACGTCACAAGAGCTTGAACTTTAAAAATTAATTAAAAAAAAAAACTACTTATCGTATCGCAAAATTTTTTTTCACCTATGATGTTCATACATGTTACTTTATCATATAAAAATAAAATTGAAAAATCGAAAACTTCCCTATTCTCCTTTCCCCTCCAAATAAAAATAATGACAATAAAACTGGCGAAAAGAAATTGGGGGAGCCATTTCTGAAAAAATGGGACTTGATGGTGGAAAACGGTGGTCAGATTTGGATTCGGGGGGTCATTTTACATGAGAATCAGCAAGAATAGTGTCCGAAATATTTTGAAGACTGTTTTTTCCCCGCATGGTGTTAACGTTAACTCTGGCAGGTACTGTCCGTTCATCACGAGAAACGCCCCCGCCGAAATGTCTGCGCCTGTCTACTACTATAGTAATGAGGCGCGTCTCATTTTTCCAAGGGAAGCTTAATGTTGGAAAAACCCGTACGATTGCACGAAGGCGAGAAGACGAGTGGCGAAAAGGCGCCAAAAAGCCTTCCTGCTAACCCTTGCAGAAAATGAACGAAGTTCGTTTCTATGACAGTAGACAGGCTCAGACTTGACGGCGGGAGCTTTTCTCGTGAAAGACAGAAGGTATAGGGGTTTTTCTTTCTTTCTTTTCTTTTTTAATAGCCAGATGGCGAGTGGCGAGTGATTATTTTCAGGTTCCAAAAGTTGTCTTTGCTCGCTTTTTGTGGCAGATTAATATTAATCATGCAAACTGAAGTACAGTCGAGTCCCGACTTACGCGAGGGATGCGTTCCAAGACCCCTCGCGTAAGTCGAAATTTCGCGTTGTGGAAAAGGGTATGTGTAAAAACTTTTATAAACATACCCATACGATTAAAGACACTTGTAAACACCACTTCAAACTGTTAAAAACCATTTCTTAACTATACATTACTGTTTCTTACATTAAAAAAACTAAATTTTTATTCATATTTTAAATTAAAAAAAAAAAAAAAAACTTCTTTTCAACATAAAATACTGCTAAGATGTACAAAAAAAATGATCAAGGGGGAAAGAAAGACATAAAATAAACCAGCACGGTACGTACAGTTTGTAATAAGAAAAACAAATGCTCGATGGTTTTACTGTACAGAGGATTTAGTAATGATATTTGTAACTTAAAAAGATGAAGATGATTATGATTTATGATGCGTGATCAAGCCGTTACTTATCTATTTTTAAATACATAATACAGTTGCTTCACTAGTTCTTTTATAACGTTTCCATCTATGGCAACACCCCTCTTCCTGGTTTCATAAGATTCACAATAAAAGAGCAACTTCTATTTTCAAAATTTTTGGTGAAATACGGATTTTTTTTCTTGACTTTTAATTGTACATATGGACGATTCACTTATACCTAATTGTCATGCTACCTTCGACGCATTTTATAGTTGCTCAAGCACATAATCTTTAGCTTTTCTTTAAGTGTCAGAAACTTTCTCTTTTCCTTTCGATCTTCACAAGATGAAACATCGTCTTAGGTGTCATTATATTGCAATAACTATCACATTTAGAATGTAAAAAAAATGGAAAATGAGGAGTAGTTATTTGTATAAACGATGTATCTGAGTAGTACGGTGTGGGAACTTCCGCTCTCAGTAATGCTAAAGGGATAAAGGGCCATTCACGGAAGAAGAAAAAATATTAGTCAATAACAAAGCCGATACTTACAGACCGCGATTCCCTTCCGAAAATTTTCGTGTTGAGGACGAGAAATTCGCGTTACGTCTAAAATTCTTTACTGGTGAAAAAATTCGCGTTATAGCCATTTCGAGTAAGTCGGATCGCGTTGTAGCGGGAGTCGACTGTAAAGCCATTAATTGGAGACCACATGGCGATGCATCACCACGCTTTTTGTCACCAATTGTTTTATGCCAGACTGATTCGAAAACAAAAAGATGCCGAATTAGTGTCAGTTTGGTGATATTAAATGGGATTCTCATAGAACCCATGCTAAACGGGGTCGAAATTTCTGTTATGAATCTCAACAAAACTGTCTTTTCTGAATCGGACTGCAACAAATTAGGAATTAAATACGTAAAATGTTTTTTTCCCCCCTTACTATACGGCACTGTAATTTTTTAATGCACTTTATATTCTAAAGCGTTCCATTTTGTTTTTGCTGTCGCAAATTCAGACCTCAGAAAGCTAACGAAAACTTTTTTTTTTTTTTTCTTGAGCAATCACGATTGCTTATTGCTTTCATTTGACTGTTTTTGGCGTTCCTATGATTTTATTTTCCCACCAGCACCCTCTGCAGCATCATCGTCGACCGACTCCTCACGATGCTGCTCCTTTAGCGAAAGCCGTCTCCAGGTTGCATCCATGTCCTACATTTACACGCATGCATACACGCACGTACGCACACACACAAACATATACACACAACTCACACATACATACACCTACACACACATACGCACACAGACACATACACACACTCAAACACATACACACACGCATACATACAGACACGTACACATACATACAGATACCTACACATACACACACAACTACCCACACACTCATACCTGCACACAGACACAAACACACATGCCTACACACACATACCTCCCCCCCCCACACACATAAACACAAACGCCTACATACACACACACACTCGTGATTGCGAAAAACATAATTTGAATTCAAGAGGTCAAAATTCAAATTAATTTTTTTTTCCTTCAAATTTGAAAGTGCTATTTTCTTTTTTCTTGAGTGGAACAAAGTATCAAGGAATTCGTTGAAAATAATTGCTTAAAATAATTGCTTTTAATAATGGTTTCCGAAATTTTAAAGGTATTTTTTTTCTGAAAGAGCATGCTTAAAACATAGGATCTGACCATTTTTTTTTTAATAATTTGACTAAGTTTAACATTTTTAAAAAAATATTTTCATCGGTGCGCTTTTATTGTTTACGCTTCTGCCGATAACATTACAAATGATGAAATGCCATTCACTATTGTAATTTACAGGGCACAATATTTAATTCGCTTCCTTACTCACACGTATTGACAACGATATGGTTGATAGCAAGCGTTGAGCGCAATATTTAATTCGCTTCTTGATTATCATAACGTGCAAAGGCGGTAGACAGATGCGCCAAAGTACATCATTTTTGACGTCATAAAGACCACGCCTTATTTTCAAAATCGGACATGTCAAAACAAATATTATATATATATATATATATATATATATATATATATATATATATATATATATATATATATATATATATATATATATATATATAATTAAAAATTAAGCATTGGGGAAATGGAAGTTTTTTTTTTTCTCCCTTCATGTTTTTTTTTTTTTTTTTTTTGCTTATTCTATCAATTTCAGTGACTAAAAATAGTACTTTTGTCTGAAAGAAACAACCCTATTAGTACTTCTAACTTGGGTACATGAGCACCTATTATTCTTGAGTTGTTGAGAAACATCGATTATTTCACATGCGTACAAAGTACATGTTTGTTCCAAATTCGAACAGAAATGTCAGAAGTTTAACACGAATGAGTGGAAATTGCACTAAGCAACGATCAAACAGACCACACTAAATGCGAATTATTCAGTTTTATCTTAAAGCCTTTTAAAGTATTAAATGTACAAATGCAACACTTCGAAAATCGCAAAATGATTGAGATTAATCAGCTGCTTAAATACTATCACTAGCCCAGAGCAGCAATGAAAGATCATTATCGTGTTCGCATAACAAGCAATTTATCATACTAATTAACAGTTATTCTCTGGAGTCGGTGAGGTCAAGTTAATTCCTTGATCGTTCTAAAACTCACGACGCGAAATTAATGCCCCCTGGCGGAAGGAAGCGCGAGCGTTGATTATATGTTAGGACTACCGAAATGCTTTAAGTGCTTAGAATGAGAAACACAATTTGCCAGAGATCCCTAATTGCGAAGTGAAGTACATTCAATTTAACGCAAGTTGTACTTCGTGGGAATTAAACAATAAGAGGTATTTAAATCCAAATGTAGATGTTATATGCATAAAGCTGAAATTAGTTTTGCAAAAGTTTTAATTATTTTTGCAGAAGTTTTAATTACTTTTTATTAAAGCACCATCTTGCAAAATGCGCTTCAATGTACAACTGGTACTCTGTACTTTGATCGTGAACCAGACAACCAACCGTTTTTCAGACTTTCCGCTGGCTTAGGGCCTGTTCACATATCGGCCGTCCGCCACGTCCGTAACGATTTTTTCCACCCGAAATAGGTTTTCTTTGCTGGTTGCCATGACAGCAAGCCATCTTGGACGGGAGGGACCGGTTTCGGTTAGGGCCTGTTCACATATCGGTCGTCCGTTCCGTCCATCACGTTTCTTTCCTCCCGAAACAGGTTTTCTTTGCTGGTTGCCATGACAGCAAGCCGTCTTGGACGGGACCGGCTTCGATCAGAAGAACCACGATATCTGACGGCCGTCAAAAGTAGGACAGCATTTCATTGGTTCCCGCCAAGCAGCGCGCTCTTTTCTCTGGTGGGTGAATTCAGCCACGTGATTGATGTACCGTGATCGTATGTGAATGCTACTCTGCTTTTATCGGCAGTCCGTCACGTCAAAAAACAGGATGGACGGGACTGATGGCCGTAGTGTGAACTGCCCTTAAGGCTAAACAAATCGTGAACAAACGGTGCATATGGGTCGCTGGGGGAAACTTCAGTTTTAAGCAGGAGCCGAACCACCAAGACATAATCGGAAGAAGTGGTTTTTCGATCAATGAATGGCTCTCGGCGAAGAAGTCTCCTACTTTACCAACTAACTGAACGGGAGTACATCTGGGATCTACTCAGTTGAACTGTTGCGTTTGTATCAAGCGGAGGTGTGTGATTGCACCTTTAATTTGAGACCATTAATCCATTTGAGTTTATGGGCGCAAATTTATGCAGCTACTGACAAATCAATTTTTAGATTAGAGGGACTTCTTAACTGTTAACAAGTAAACAGCTTAATCTTTGTACAGAAGTAATCCAGGGGTTCCTCCCCTCCAAAAGTGATGGCGTACCCTCCGCCCTCTTCCCCAAATGTTTCGGAGGAACGACAGCGCACTCAGAAAAGAGAAAAAATCTTAAAACAATCTCTTAAAAAGTTCCAACAAACTGGGCGATGTTAAATATGCTCGTGGTCTCAATGTCCTTCAAGTGAAATGGTACCTCTGGGGGTGCTAGCACCAGGTAGCTATTAGCTCCTGGATTAGTTCTAAATTCTCATTAACTGTTCGATCCGGTGATGGTGCTGCCATCTATCGGTATGTAAAATAATGGAGGCAAGGCACTTACACTGTAAAAAAAATTTCCTGAAAATAACGGATAAAGTACCGGCAGCAAAGTTGCCGTAAATATTACGTTTCCGTTAAATTATTTTCTGTGACTTAACAGAAGTTCCATTTCTCATTTCTCCGTTTAGTTCTGTTCTTCCATTTATAAATTTTCCGTGATTTAACGAAAATTCTATTTCTCTTCTTTCCGTTGATCTATTTTTCCGTTTTTAAATTTTCCGTTCATCTATTTTTCCGTTTTTATATTTTCTGTGTCTTTACAGAACTTTCGGTTCTTGATTTTTCGTTGCGCTATTTTTTCGTTTCTCATTTTCACATATTTTACTGAAATTTCATTCTTGTTTTTCTATCCTATGTTTAAAATGATATATATAGAAAAATAGTTAACTATTCAAAAACTATTATTGTTTTAATTTGTATTTATTACTCATATATTTTAAGTGAAATTTTTGCTTGATAACTTACCTTTCAAGGCATCTATCTCGAAATTTGCACCTTCAGATGAATAAAAATAATCGAAGAGTACCAGCAAGGAAATTAGTGGATTTAAATATAACACCAATTTTTGATGCTGATTACTGTTCGATATTTCCTTTCACATCTCCTCGTACATATTCTGGCGTGGCATGGAAAATCATACATGAAAAATAGAATATATTTTTATTTGCAGAATGAGTCAAATAAAATACCATCAAAAACCGGTTGACTTTATCATGGAATAATATACCTGATGGAGAGTACCGCATACCAATTTACTGTGTTTAAAAACAGAATCATTGACATACACGTGAAGAATTTTTTGCTCAGATGATGTATATCCCCCCCGCCCCCCCCCCCCCCTCGGTGATTTCCGCATTTTTCACTCATTGAAATAGCAACATAGATTTTTAGTGCATAAGCATTATACTTAGGCTAAACATATCAATCAGTTCGTTTTACCCGAAATGTTTTTACAAGAAACTTGCAATAATCTCAAATAAGTTGTTGGATGAGATCCTAAGGAAATAAATTAAATAATTTATATTTTTTATTATAAATGAAATCCCGAAAGGAGTAATGAATGTTTCCAGATTTCTAAGTAGTCAAGAAAACTTATTCTTGTCAAAATTGTAATTGTATTTTCAAAAATTAACAATCTACTATGCCTTTTCGCAAAAAATATAACAGCAAGAAATACTTTTATTTAGAGATTCTAAATGTTTACCTTCAATCTGTCACAAAAAAAAACAAAAAAAAACTGAGTGATTTTTTCTGTCTTGCTCGCACACCACGATAATCTCCGGTTGATACGAAATGTTGGCCATTTAACTTTTTAATGACTTTCAAGAATACAACGCGTTAGAGCAAAAACAGTAACTTTATAATTGTTCTATAAATTCTAAATCAGCTACCATCGGAATTCTATCAAATGCACATTAACAAGAAAAATACATTTGTATATTAACATGTACAAAGATATTCAACAATACTTACATGTGACCAGCGGTGCTAAATTTAAGTGTCTCCATTGCATCTGGACACAAGTAATCCAATAGCCTTTATTTTAAATGGATAACACGAGATCCTAAAACTATTCTCACCGCTAGAACACACAATATGACTAACGAATAGAATTGTCGTCGACGACGACGAACGTCGTCTAACGAATAGAATTTCGAAGTATTGAGCAAAATAATACACCGCAATAATATTCTAATACTGACTCAGTAAAACCCACATCAAATCACCAAGGCGATCAAAACCAGGGCTGTGGAGTCGGAGTCGGAGTCGAAGAGTCGGAGTCGGACTGATTTTGGGGTAAAGGAGTCGGAGTCGGAGTCGTTAGAACACATGCCGACTCCGACTCCGACTCCGGGCTTCTTTTTTTTTTTCTTTTTATTAACTCTGCTTGCATTTTTTAAAAATTGACTACCAGTTGGTTCGGTTACGTGTGTAAGAAGATACTAATGAGAAAATAACTGCCATTATGGCAATCAGCTAGCTTGGGTGCTTACCGAACTTTCTGTAGCCGTCCCCTAGTTTGCTTGCTTTTTAACTTAACTAATAGCAACTGTCAGCGAACGGTTTTGTTGCCTAACATTTTCAAGTAATCACTTTCATACAAAAATAGAAATATATATTGTTTTGTTCGATCTCAGTTATAAAGTAGTAAAGGAAACGTAACAAATTAGTAAGTCAAAGCCCGTAGCTAAGGTTGAAACTTTTAAGAGTGATCGGCAAATTCAAAGAAGTTCTGGAGCGAAAGCACGAATCCAAAAGATCTGATGAAATAATTTAATGTTTTTTTCTTTTATAAGACTATTTCTATAAATTTGTTTCTCACTAAAAAGTATACAACAAAATAAGTGTAAATGATTTCTTGATTACAACACTCAATAATTGCAGTTAATCTTAAAATCTTCATATTAAGGTTAATTCTAAAGCAGCCAATAAAATTTAAATTAAAAATTTAGCGAAGAAGAAATATAGGTATAGTAAAAGCTATTCGTACAAATTTGTATACCGCCGCATTTTGTGTAAAATAAGCTCCTGATGTATACAAGCCCTATTTTCGTTGAAATTTTATTGATAAAATATAATTTAAAATATATTTACGAAAATTTTTAAAATTAAAATATTTATATTTTTTATAAACTCTGAAATTAACTTTGGGTGTCATCTACCAGATGGGTGCCACCCCCTTTCAAGAACTTGGATTTAGAAAAAAAGCTTTTTTTTCTCTCAAGTTACAGCTTTTAAAAATTGAAAGAACACGATTTGGTTAATATCTATTTGTTAGACATTAAAGGGGGGGGGGGCAAATTACAGGCAATCCTTTTCAATTTTTTTAAAAGGGATTTTTATGTCATCTTACTTTTTAACTCGTAACTATTGGAAAATTTGATTTTTAAATTGAATTTCTAACGTTGTATGCGTCTTGGGTTTCATAAAAAGGAATTAATATTTCAATCTCTGTTTAGAGGTTTTCCCCCTTCCCCTGAAGGGAGAGAGGGAGTTGAAAAAAATACAATTAAAAAAAATTAAAAAGTCCGGAGTCGGAGTCGGAGTTGGAGTCGGAGTCGGACGTTTCAAAATCCAGGAGTCGGAGTCGGGGTCGGCCATTTTCCTTCCGACTCCGCAGCCCTGATCAAAACACATCTACCTGTCTGAAAATGGCGCAAACATTTTTCCAAACTTACAAAGTCCAAAGGCGTAAAAACATTTTCGACGTAGTACTAGTATATTACTTTCCAGGCATGAAATAGCAAGCTATCTGTTTTGTCTACAATATCTGAGTTGTTATTCTAAATAAGCTTTTAATTAACAACATGTAACAGTGCGAACAGTGCACTATCAAAAAGCGATGTTTATCATAACTTGAAGGCTAATCAGAATACTAACAAAGTACAGCACAGCGGCAACCCTAGAAATGGAAAAATTCTGTTTTCATCCCTTCCTTTCGTGATATTTCTGTTGCTGGAAGGAAAAAATGCGTTTTGAAGCATTACGGAAATATTCTGTTAAAATCAGTCAGAAAACTACCTGAACTTTCAGGTTTTTTTTAACAGTGTAGTATGCAGTCCTCGACATAAATACAGTTGTAGTCAGTTGTGACTCTGAATAGGAATAGGAATAGGAAAAAGTTCCAACGACTTACTCTGCGTTATGAACGCCCATGTGACTTTTGTACAACTTTGGGAAAATATTCTACGCTGCTCTTCAATGTCGGAAGCTCATAATTTTTCAGCAGTGTCCATCCCTCCCCCGAGGGTGATAGCGCGCATACCCTCAAATGCTACGGATCAACCCCCAAAATTAAGGTTAAAAACCTTCTCAGATCAAACCTTCTAAATATTTCAGTGGCGCACTCTGTGGTCCCTTGTTTTTACCTGTACTGAAAAATCGAGTTTTACTGGTATCTAGGATTATCAAAGAAATTAATTAACTCTTTTAATTGTTAGTTTCCTCCAATTTTAATCAATATTTTGGCATAAATCCAACAATGTGAAAAAGGAAAAATTAAAAAAAAAAAAACATTAAAAAATGCTCGCAAAAATTATTTAAAAATATCTACAAAAAACCTTTAATTTTTCTGCATCAGACAAAATTTGTTCCAATGTTCCAAGGTAATTAGAACATGAAATATAATTGTTTTTAACTAATTTCATGCCAAAATTTAGGTGAGCCTTCAATTGGAAATTCATTGCTGATCAGACCATTGTTGAACATAACTTTTATTCAAATGCATCTCAAATTTTCAAAGTAATATAAATATGATTTCCGCAAACATACATCGGTGGTCCTGGTAAGAATTATTTCCTGGTTAGAAGTCCCCTAAAAAGGCAACTTTAACCCAAGATCTAGCTTAACCACGGAGAGATGGCGCGTGAACTCAAGCTGAAACGGAGCGTTTCATTTTGTGATCTAGCGGATTTGAGAACGTGCGACATTACTGATTGCGCGTTCTCGTTGATCCTACCCATTATATAATGAAGTGGTCCGTTTCCGCTTCCAGTTCACCCACCATCATCTCTTCGTAGTCAAATTTTACCGAAATAGTTCTAAAAGAGGGGCCGTGGTAGCCCGATCGGTAGAGTGTCGGATTCGGGGCCGGAGGGTCCTGGGTTCGAACCTCGATGGTCGAAGACCCACCGTCGTCATTAAAGGGGACTGGGCGACGTTAAATATGCTCGTGGTCTCAATGTCCTCCAAGTGAAACGATACCTCTGGGGGTGCTAGCACCAGGTAGCTATTAGCTCCTGGACTAGTTCTAAAATTCTCAAAAACTGTTCGATCCGGAGATGGTGCTGCCATCTATCGGTATATAAAATAATGGAGGCAAGGCACTTAGTATGCAGTCCTCGACATAAATACAGTTGTAGTCAGTTGTGACTCTGAATAGGAATAGGAATAGGAATAGTTCTAAAAGTAAACTTTGTTTAGCCCCGCAAATTCCATGAAGTCCTCACGGGTTTTCCTGCCATTAAGCACCATAAACAGTAGTTTAACAAAAAAAAAACGAGCTGATGTGTGCATCACATGACTTCCTTTTACGCCAATTTTAATGATAATAGCGCCTTGGAGTAAGCAAGGAAACACTAAATATTTTCACCCCTAGTTTTATGCGAACCGAAGCAAAAAAAAAAAAACGTTTTACACAGATTTATTTCCCCATTATTGGCAATTTTAATGTGACTCAGTGGTTTACTCTTTAAATGTCACCAAGGGGCCGTGGTAGCCTGATCGGTAAAGCATTGGACTCGGGGCCGGAGGGTCTCGGGTTCGATCCTCGCTGGTCGAAGACCCACCGTCGTCATTAAAGGGGACTGGGCGACGTTAAATATGCTCGTGGTCTCAATGTCCTCCAAGTGAAACGATACCTCTGGGGGTGCTAGTACCAGGTAGCTATTAGCTCTTGGACTAGTTCTAAATTCTCATTAACTGCTCGATCCGGTGATGGTGCTGCCATCTATCGGTATATAAAAATAATGGAGGTAAGGCACTCAGTATGCAGACCTCGACATAAATGCAGTTGAAGTCAGTTGTGACTCTGAATCGAATCGAATCGAAATATCACCAACATTGGCCAAATTAAAACCAGACTTAAAAATTAAAATAATACATAAAAATTAATTTAAATTCTGGAATTTTGAATTCAAATTATGTTTTTCGCAATCACAAGTTGCGACAAGACCCTACCCATTGGTTACTATCCTACTCACTTGTTTCTAGTCACGGCTCCTGTCCCTCCAAGTCTACCTCTCCTCTTGAACGGAGACGTGTGAATTAGTTGTGTATGTGTAGGTTTTTGTGTGTGCGTAGACCTGTGTGTATGCACGTTGGCGTGTGTGTATGTGTGTGAGTGCGTAGTGTATGAGCGTGCATGTGTGTAGGACGGCACCGACTAGGAGCGGCTACCGGGAGACGGAGTCGCACCTGCAGGTGACGGTGGGAGCTGAAAAAGGCACGGACACCAAAGACGGTCAAATGAGAACAATAAGCAATCGTGATTGCTCAAAAAAAAAAAAAAAATCCGCCAAATTTTTCGCCAAGTTGGCGATATATTGTCAAGTGTTTGTCAAATTATAACACCACTTGGGTTAGCATTGAAATTAACAATGATTTCCCCCCAAAAAGTAGTAAAAGACCCCCTTAGGAACATCCGAATGCAACCAAAAGGGAAGGTGCACAACTAGACCCCACTAGGAGTCTACGTACCAAATTTCACCTTTCTAGGACACACCGTTTTTGAGTTATGCGAGATACATACACACAGACGCACATACATACGTACATACGGACGTCACGAGAAAACTCGTTGTAATTAACTCGGGGATCGTCAAAATGGGTATTTCGGGTATCTGTACGTTACTAGGCATATATCCACGTGTGCTGGGGTCGAAAAATAATCTCAACATTCATTCGGGGGTGAGCAAAATGGAAATTAAGGCCGATTTTTGAGTGAATTTTTTTTTGCAAATACAATACTTCCTTTTTTGTAAAAGGAAGTAAAAATGCCCAACTCATATGAGTTCAATGATTTCAGGTAATAAAAATGTTCTATGCATATTAAAGATGTATTTTTAAAAAAAATAAGTATCATAAAAAGATTACTCTTTTACAAATTCATTTCATTGCACTTGAAATGATAAAAAAAAAAAAAAAACATGCAAATCATCAGCGACGAAATTTTCATCGCAGACGAGACGGAATCTTTGCATATTGCCCTCTTGACTTCCAAACATGAGAGCAATTTCCAGCACCGGATGTTGGGGAGAAGACATCATCGTTGCCAAAATGAGGAAAGGAAAACCCGAGAAAAATCTTTTCTTTCTCGGACGGTGGCCGGAAATGAGGGAACAACGTCTTTTTGCTGCATATGGATTCGATTTGACTTGCACATGGTGGGGAAAAGATATCTGAAAACCAAGTAGTGACGTAGGTCGTATTGCGTCTGGAGAAAACTTTCTGTCTTTACTTTTTAATTAACTTTCGTTTCCTGGAATTCAGTTTCGTAAACTTTTTTTTGACTCTCAGTTATGAATTACAGTCGGACCCCGATTTAACAAACCCCTATGTAACGAATTTCGCAATTTAACGAATTTTTCTTTTTCCCCGACTAAAATGAAGACAAAACCCCCTATTTAGCGAATAATAAACCCCGAACTAACGATTTTTTTTAACAGCCGAAATTTTTTTTTGAGCAATCACGATTGCTTATTGTTCTCATTCGACTGTTTTTGAGGTCCTTTGATTTTTCCCACCGCCACCCTTCGCAGCATCACCGTCGACCGGCTCCTCACGATGCTGCTCCTATAGCGAAAGCCGTCTCCAGGTTGCATCCATGTCCTACACACACGCGCATACCATACACAACTACACACACGCACGCACACACAAACACACATACACATACATACAGACACCTACACATACATATAACTACCCACACATTCATGCCTGCACACAGACACAAACACATATGCCTACACACACATACACATACCACCCCCCCACACACACATTCATACACACAACTACCCACACACTTATGCCAGCACACAGACACAAACACACATACACATAATCCGTACACACAAACACACACGCCTACATACACACACTCGTGATTGCAAAAAACATAATTTGAATTCAAGATGTCAAAATTCAAATTAATTATTTTTATTTATTTTTTTATTTTTTTGTTAATTTGAGTTAGGAAATATTGGATTGTTTTCCAAATGTTATATCCATATTGTCCGAAGCAGAAAAAGACATTTCTTGGAATCAGCAGTTTTTGACGGGCGAGGGCGAGGGGGCAACCAACGAATAGTGATTCTGATGCAGAAAGCGATAGTGAAACTCCCATTAAAACTTACTTTTTTCAAATGCTTTACATGGCCTGGAAACTGTAAAAAACATATCTCATGCAGCAGGCTGCAAATGACCCAGTATTTTCTTCTCTCCATAAAGTCGACAGCCAAGTACCAAGGAAATTGTCAAACATTTATTACTCAGTAGTTTAAAATTTCCAAATTAAGTAGTGTGTGATAAGTAGTAGAATCTTCTTTACTAATAATAAAGCTGAAAGTCTCTCTGTCTGGCAGGATCTCTGTGACGCGCATAGCGCCTAGACCGTTCGGCCAATTTTCATGAAATTTGGCACAAAGTTAGTTTGTAGCATATAGGTGTGCACCTCGATGCGATTTTTCGAAAATTCGGTGTGGTTCTTTTTCTATTCCAATTTTAAGAACATTTTCGCGAGCAGAATTATCATAAGATGGACGAATAAATTACGAAATTATCATAACGTGGAACCGTAACATAAGCACAAGCCAATTGGCGAGAAAACTCACCATACATATTTTGTAAATATACAGGAGAACCAAAAGACCTTTTAATTTTCTATTACGGGCAAAGCTGTGCGGGTACCACTAGTTACTAATAATAAACCTGAAAGTCTCTCTGTCCGGATCTCTGTGACGCGCATAGCGCCTAGACCGTTCAGCCGATTTTCATGAAATTTGGCACAGAATTAGCTTGTAGCATGAGAGTGTGCACTTCCAAGCGATTTTCGAAAATTCGATTTTGTTTTTTTTTTCTATTCCAATTTTAAGAACATTTTCCCGTGCAAAATTATCATAAGATGGACGAGTGAGTTACAAAGTTATCATAACGTGGAACCGTAACATGGGCGAGCCAATTTGCGTGAAATTCATCATACATTATTTGTAAATGCACAGGCGAACCAAAAGACCTTTTAATTTTCTACTACGTGTGAAGCCGTGCAGGTGCCATTAGTGCTGAATAAAAACTGTACACTTTCTAATTATGAATATATTTGCGCAGTTGCTTATTGGGGGTTTAGATAAGATAGGTGCATTTTTTTTTTTTTTTTTTTTGTATTTTTTTTCACACCCCGATATTGCGAATAACCCTGATTTAACGTATATAAGTTTCGGTCCCGGTGAATTCGTTAAATCGGAGTCCGATTGTATTTATAAATGTTAGGTCAAGTAACTACAGCAGAGAAAAGACGTATTCGGAAGAATCAATCATGTCCCCCCCCCCCTACCCCGGTTTTCCACCCGGGGTTGAAAAATATAAATTTCGAATGTCTGACAAACATAAGAAACAACAAAATACATATACACAGAGACTATTAATTTCTGATAACCAGAGATATTGCTCGAGTTTTTTTCAAGGTGTGAAAATACTCTTTGCTGTTTTTAGAGGAGTGAAGGTCATTTTGTAGGAGTAAATATCAAGGGAACCCATATGGGGGGGGGGGCAAGTGGAGGCTCAAGTCCCCCTCCCCCATTTGAAATTAGAACTTCCTTGCCTTTAGTACTTTTTTCTTTGCAAAAATGTAAAAAAATTTCTCCAGCAATTAATCAATAAGTTATTAAAAATGTCAAATTTTAATAACTCTAATCTGTACTGAAATCGGTTTCTATGGGGAAAATATCCTGCTAATCCATGGGGAAAATATCTGAGCCCCCCCCCCCCCCTCCCCCTTAAAATTTTGCATATGGGCGCCTTTGGTAAATATACGAAATCAGAAAAGGCCATAATCGTAATCGATTCTATAAGAAAAAAAAAAACTTCCTTTTAAAGATACTGTTTTGTTTTTTAACTTTTAGAATATTTGACTTTTGTGCTTAAAAAAATGACTAAACATTCAAATGTAATATTTTAACACACAATCCCAATTGCATTTTTTTCCACAAAGCATAAAAATGCGCTTGCCAAATTTTTGATGCATGTTTCTGATTTTCAATCCGTGAAATACGCGTGCATTAGACAGAACGCGTGCATTAAGACATTAAACATGTCTCTGTTAATCTACGTTCTTACAGTTTGATATAAAGAGCAAGAATCTGAGAAACTTTCATGCCTACATCATGAGGTGATTCATGCCATCTCAGATTTTCGCCAAAAATCACCAATTGTGACGTATTTTAATAAAAAACCAAAAATTTTTTTTTTTTTTTTTTTTTTTTGTTCTGAAACTGAGTGGTTCAGTTCTCGTGGGAGTTAGAGATTAATGCGCCGCATGAAAAATTGAGCAGATTTTTAAGACATGGAAATTGCAATAAACCACAACTCTTTCTGCAAACAGTTTGCTTCCAAATTATTTTTATGCATGAAGGTTCATACTTTACATAATGAATGAAAAATTTGTGGCAAGTCGTTGTCGCAAGGTCAATGAAGGTCACAAAAAAAAAGTGTCATTTCCGACGTCTTTAGCATTTTTGAGGTTCAAAAACAGCTTGCACGTTTCAGAAGCCACGTCCTAAGTAGTGCCATTTGAAAAGCAAGTTGAAGTACTTTTAAAAACTGTGTAAATTACTAAGGCAATTACTCAGTATGCTTTTAGTCAAATTTCACATTAAACCGAAAACGTCATACAGTAAGACCTATCTACAATACGATACTGTTGAGACCTAAAAAAACATTGTTACACACTAAAACCTGTCTACAACGATACTGTTGGGACCTAAAAAAAACGTTGTTATAGACAGGTTATCGTTATAGACAGTTTGATTTTTTCATGCTGACATTTTGCTGGGACCAAGAAAAATATCGTTATAGACAGGTTTGTTGTTATAGACAGTATCGTTATACACAGGTTTCACAGTAGACAGGTTATCGTTATAGATAGTTTGACTTTTTCATGCTGACATTTTGCCGGGACCAAGAAAAATATCGTTTTAGACAGTATCGTTATACACAGGTTTCACAGTAGACTGGTTATCGTTATAGATAGTTTGACTTTTTCATGCTGACATTTTGCAGGGACCAAGAAAAATATCGTTATAGACAGGTTTGTTGTTATAGACAGTATCGTTATACACAGGTTTCACAGTAGACAGGTTATCGTTATAGACAGTTTGATATTTTCATGCTGACATTTTGCCGGGACCAAGAAAAATATCGTTATAGACCGGTTTGTTGTTATAGACAGTATCGTTTTACACAGGTTTCACAGTAGACTGGTTATCGTTATAGATAGTTTGACTTTTTCATGCTGACATTTTGCCGGGACCAAGAAAAATATCGTTATAGACAGGTTTGTTGTTATAGACAATATCGTTATACACAGGTTTCACAGTAGACTGGTTATCGTTATAGATAGTTTGATTTTTTCATGCTGACATTTTGCCGGGACCAAGAAAAATATCGTTTTAGACAGGTTTGTTGCTATAGACAGTATCGTTATACACAGGTTTCACAGTAGACTGGTTATCGTTATAGTCAGTTTGATTTTTTCATGCTGACATTTTGCCGGGACCAAGAAAATATCGTTTTAGACAGGTTTATTGTTATAGACAGTATCGTTATACACAGGTTTCACTGTATTTTACAGATCTGACATTTTCCATAAGGAAAATGTAATATCTGATGGCAAAATGTCATATTTTTTTGGACAATAAATAAACTCTGGCAATTTTTTGGAGAAAATCTGAGATGGCATGAATCACAGGCGAGAGACTCTCTCAGCTTCTTGCCCTTAAGGAGTCACTGTACCTTTCAAACAATTTCTTTTAATTTATATAATTTTTTTATTTTTTTGAAACCATAACATGCATACTTATTTCGTAGTCAATAATTTATTTTCAAAATTTAAAAATATTGCCTACTTTTTTTGAAAATTCAAAAAATTGAGGAAAATTTCAACTTTTTAAAATCCCTAAGGCTTTTTTATTTTTGCACTAATTTAAAAAACGTTTTTTGCAAAACGATCACTATAATCATCTCTAAAAATCTGTGCATTCGTTTGCTTATGAGTTCATTAGAAAATTTTCTGTGATTAATTATGTAAAAAGACAAAGTTTTTTTTTTTAATTTGGTTTTTAAAGGTTTAACATGCTCTAAACATTAGAGTAATTTATAAAATGCTCATCCAATGCACAGTTTTGTCAAATATGTTATCCCAATCGCAAAAAGTATTACTTTAAAGCTGTATCTTTAATAGAAAAAAATCCTTAGGGATTCTAATGACATGAAAACACAAAAAAACCATCATCGAGAAAAAGCAATTTGAAGTTTTTCTTTTGCATAAGAACACATAGGGAGCATGGCCTAAAAAAATCACTCATAACTTTTTAAGTATTTGAACTAAAGCAGTGAAACATTTCCCCTGTGTTCAGAATAGTTTTATGTTTTGAAATAAGCAATAAAATTTTTTTTGATCGTTTCATCATTTTTGAGGTACTGTAACCCCCCCCCCCCCCTTAAATGCTTGCTCATTAATTGTCCAAGCATTTCAAGTTTTTTTAATTAAAAAACCTGCATGTTTTCAGGTTGTTTAGTATGCCCACTAAAACGGCAAACTGTAGTAGAGACAAATTATGTATGAAGCAGGGGTGCCTCCCCCCCCCCCTCCCCAAAAAAAATCTGAACCCTCTTTCCCTTTTTTATATTTTTAAAACATTTTTTTAATTTAATTTTTTATTTAATTTTTATTTAGGTTACTTTTAGTTTTATTTTTTTTATTTAATTTACTTTTTTTATTATTTTTATTTAATTTAGTTTTTTTTAATTTTTAAAAATTTATTTATTTTAAATCATCATTGTCATTATTATTTTATTTGAAAAGTTCTGTGCTACGCCAGTGACACACACACACACACACAAACTAAATAAATAAATGAATTGCTTGGGTTTATCAATAGATCTATTTCAAACAAATCTACAGAAATTCTTCTGCCCTTATATAGAAGTTTGGTATGACCCCATTTGAGGTATGCTGTTCAGTTTTGGTCTCCTTATCTACAGAAAGACATTAATGTATTGGAAAGGGTTCAAAGGCGGGCTACAAGGCTAATAAATGGACTTTCTCATTTAGACTATGATTCCAGGCTTAGAAGGCTAAAAATGTACAGTCTTGAGCAAGGAAGAGACCGAGGGGACATGATTCAGCTGTTTAAATTTATTAAAATGAGAGATGTTACGGGGCTGAAGTTTAGCACCGAAAACAGGACAAGGGGTCATTGTTTTAAGCTATTTAAATCTCAGGCTAACATGGATATTAGGAAAAATTATTATTATAGCAGGGATAGTGGAACCTTGGAACAGCTTACCGGAAGAGGTGGTAATGAGCACGGGAGTAGATAGTTTTAAGAGGACCATTGATCTTCACTGGGGATTGTAAATTGACTAGGACCAGTCTAGCTGGGCCCAGAGCCTGTTGCTGGTCGTCACTTTTGTATTTGTATTTGTATTTGAAATAAAATATAAACAGAATAAATAAAACAAATCATTTTAATTAAAAATAAATCAAGAAATGAATTTATATAAATAAAGTTTTAAAAAAAAATTAAAAAATCCCCCCCCCCATTTTGATAGCGCAACGCGCGCCATAATCCCCCCCCCTATGGGCACCCCTGGTATGAAGTAACAAAATGGAACACTTTATGTAAAAGTTGTCCCATTTCCCTATGTTCAGATAAACTCCCTGTCCGTCTTCATATATATATAGTATATATATATATATATATATTTCTATTCTTCCATCCAACAACGAAACAAACAAAAGTAAACAAATATAAACTTCAAAGAACGAACATTTTTACACAAATTACCCTTCTATAACACTCGTATTTTTTCTTTTTCCTTTTAAAAAGCATTTTTAAAGTTGGAATATACTTTAAAACTAACGCTAAGCTCTTGTAAACAATGTCTTCCTTTGCGAAGTTTTCTTAATGCATTACCCTATTGCTGTTCAGAAACGCAAAAAAATTGCATGAATTATTCATAAAAGAAGAAAGCAGCCATTCGAAATAAAAAGAACACATGTTTAAACATATTTTAATGAAAGAGTGCTTATTAAAAATCTTCAGACTTAAACTCGCTCTAAAAAGCTTTTTTGTTTTTTTCGAAATCCTTTTGGTGTTTCGATAAAGACATTTGCTTACTAGACACATGCCATCACGCATTGAAACATTATCTTCTCATTAAAAATAGTTTCTTTTTCTCATTTTGTTGCACGTAATTATAGGAGAAAAAAGTATTGTTTTATTATTTTAACTCGTTATTTAGTTCGGAGTTAAGAGAGCAGTTCTGTTTTTCTTATCATTGTTTTTCTTTTAAGCATCATTACCTTAACAACGGAACAGCATGGCATTTCAGGAATCTTAAATTATAAGCAAAAAAACACATTTCATATAAGAAAAGTTTTGTTTTTCTGAAATAATTTCAAGGGCAAAAACAGAGAGGTGTTTGGAAATACTAAATAATTCTAAATATGTTTTGTGATTTTTGGTAATAAGGACACTATTTTTTATTGAAACTTTTTGACAGTTAATTAAAATTTTATTTTTAAGTTTACTTATTAAAAATTCTTATTGTTGAAGAACGTGAAAAGAATTAAATTTCTAAAAGTAATTTTGTTTATTTAATGTGTAAAGGAGCAGGAGATATTTTAATTATGCACTGATGAGACTTTGCTCATTAGGCATGAGTTTGAAAAAATAAGAAGGAATTGAGAACATTTTTATTCAGATTCATTTTGTTTACATACTCAATCCATTGCGGCGGTCGCGCAAAGGACATGTCTTGGTTACATTTTGGTTACTGATATTGAACAATGTGAAAGTTAAAACCCAAAGTTTAAAATGGGGTTGTTTCCTTCAGTCAAAAGTAGTACTTTTTGTCACTGAAATTGATAGAATAAGCAAAAAAAAAAAAATAAATAAATAAATAAATAATAATAATAATAATAACATGGACCCAGAAAGTACTTTCATTTCCCCAACAGTTATTTTTAAATTAATTTTTTAAAATGCCCGAGTTTTGAAACAAGGCGTGGTCTTGATGACGTCACAAATGATGCACTTTGCCGCATCTTTCTACCGCGATACCACGTTATGATAACCGAGAAGCGAATTAAAATTGCGTCTGCGCTTGCTATCAACCCTATCGTTGCCAATGCACGTGAGTAAAGATGCGAATTAAATATTTTGCTCTGTGAATGGCAACACAGTATGGCATTTCATCATTTGTGATGTCATCGGGCAGAAGTAAAAACATTGAAAGCGCGCAGATTTAAGTATTTTTTTTTTTAATATTAAACTTAAACAAATTATTTAAAAAATGGTCAGATCCTGTGTTTTTAAACATGCTCTTTCAGAAAAAGATACTTTTAAAATTTTGGAAATGACGCCATTCCTAGATTGAAAAACAAATATATTCACACAAATGCACGCCCTGTGAGAAGGTATAAAAAGTGGAGAGAGTGAAGCTTTTAAATCTGCAGCAAGGTTCTCAAGTCACGTTAAATGTTTTTACTTTCTTCTATACCTAATATATAGAAGAAAGTATTGGATTCGTGCAAATTTTCGAATTTCGAATTTTGACGGATTCGAACGTTTTGAGGTGTGCTGAGTTCATTTCGACTATTTTTGGAAAATGTCTGTCTGTCTGTGTGTGTGTATGTATGTGTGTCACGTCTGTGTGTGACCAGTTTTTTGTGGCCGCTCTACAGCAAAAACTACCGCATGAAATCGAACGAAATTTGGTACACATATGTGCCCGTATGTGAACTTGTGCCCATTGGTTTTTGGCGCGAATTCCTCCAAGGGGGGTGGAGCAATGGGACGTTTTTTGAGTTACGCGTGCTTGCTATTCCTCAGGAAGTAACTGGCGGAATCAAACAAAATTTGGTCCATATGTTGCCATTAACAGGAGCAGGTGCTGATTCAATTTTGGTGTCAATAACTCAAAGGGGGGTTGAGCTATAGAACGTTTTTTGTCGTCAATTGTGACTGCTGTATCTCAAGAAATAACGAACGGAATCAAACAAAATTTTTTTGACAAGTAGCCCATAGTGGGTATAAGAGCTGATTTTATTTTGGTGTCAACAGCTAAAAAGGGGGTAGCGCAATCGCCCGTTCTTTTTTTCCATTGTGAGTGCCCTATCTCAAGAAGTAATGCTACGTTCTGGTTGAAATTTGGAATATATGTGAATCCATACGTAAACAGGCTTTGGTTCAATTTTGACTCCAATCGCTCCAAGAGGTGTTGATTTTTTTTTTTTTTTTTTTTTTTTTTTTTTTTGCGAATAAAAATAGTTTTATTAATGCAACAATAAGAAAGATAAATCGTAATAGATTGTCGTCTGCGTATTTCTCGTGATTTTAATTGTATGGAAATGATCGGAAATATTATCTCAATGATTTAAAATTTTTAACTGTTGCCATCTTATGTTTGTTAATAAATAAAATATTTGTAATTAATTCAAGTAAGGCTTTTAAAGTAACTTTCAATTTTCGCTCTTTGTTTTGTTTTTACAATAATTCAGACATTGGGATGGTCGTCAAGTTTTTGCATGTGTAATTTTGTTTCTGTTAGGAATATTGCTTCCTCGTCAAGCATGGGGAGGGATCAGAAAAAGGAAAAATATAGAATTAAGTTTCGTGATGGCCACAACATACTAGTTTAAAGTGAAGTCTTGGAAGAAATCAGGTTTATTTCACTCATTACCGGTAAAATGTATCTCACATTCGTCGTAGTTGAATCAAGTGACTTGGTATCTTTGCCTCAGCGTTTCCTAAACCAATGATTGGACTTGCTCTCCCCAGTTATTAACTCCTGCTCTAAGGTTACACCAGCAACGATGGATTGAGCGTTCAAAGATAAAACTTTAAAATTACATGCATAGTTATTTAGTGTATTCATCTTCGTTTTTTGTCGAGTGTCAAAAAAAGTTCAAAAGGAGTAAGGCAAACTGAAACAGAATAAAAGAACTTGGGACGTGGGACGACAGAAAAATTTAAAAGGTGAGAATACGAATATTTTCAAGCTTGGAGAGAGGGGGGAGGACTTGGATGAGAAACATAAAATTAAGATAAAATCATTTGTGCTATAGCATTCATTGAAGTCAGTATGAAAGTCAATCTGCTGTTCGTACAGATATCTCGAGACCAAACTTCTAAAGAACAACATGAAAAATGATTCGGTAACTTCAGTCACGTGTCACCGAGAGGGAAATGCATTAACGTACACCTTCCACCAATAATACTGCACTATGAATTGAATGAAACAGTGGATCTCTATGTAAACAAGACGAGTTTCATTCATATAACAGAACCAAAATCTTCCATCACGTACCGTTTTTGCAGGAGACCCACATTTCATATAACGTGCACACTCATTTGGATATTTGGGTACCAGTCAGGCTTTCTCTTCTGCTCTGGCAGTGTTGCCAGATGGTCAAATCCAGATTTCCCCGATTCCCTTCCAACTTTTCCCCCAAAAAGCGGTGTTTTCTACCAAAATTCCCCAAATGCAAAAATTATTTTTCCACTAATATTTTCATAAAATGAATCGACTTCCTCTAATATTTTTGTCTCTTGAATTTTTTTCCCCCCAAATAGCCAAATTTTCTTATAAAATTCCCCAACTTTTTTTTTCTTCACATTTTCGCTTTTTTTTTTTTTGTCTTCTTTATCTTTCTTTATCTTTACTAATAATAAAGCTGAAAGTCTCTCTGTCTGGATATCTCTCTGTCCGGATCTCTTTCTGTATGTCAGGATCTCTAACGCGCATATAGCGCCAAGACCGTTCGGCTGATTTTCATGAAATTTGGCAAAGAATTAGTTTGTAGCATGGGGGTGTGCACCTTTAAACGATTTTTTGAAAATTTGATTTTGTTCTTTTTCTATTCCAATTTTAAGAACATTTTCCCGAGCAAAATTATCATAAGATGGACGCCCCTCCCTTGTAGCCATACGTATCTGCAGAAAATTAAATATGTATAGAAACAATACTCAAAAGTATAGATTTTTGAGAAAATTGTGCTTGGTAAACAAAAAATAATTGGAACGTTGACATAGAAAAGGATGTAGGGGAAACTAGGGAGTTTTGACCCATAGGGAGACTTGACCCATGAGGATTTTTTCCATGAAAAGGATATTTAGGGGAAATTTTAGTCATATTATTGGTTGTCCAGTCACACAACAGTATTTTGCATGGATGAGCCATTTCAGAATTGTCAGTGAAATGTCAAGAAATTCAGTGTTAAATCATACTGCACCTAAAAAGTAAATTTTGAAGATTTTGGAATTTTTTAGATTTTATCCTTCAGTTTTGAGGGAAATGAATTTCAAAAATATATATCGTCGCCTCAGAGCAACAGTAAGATATCTTAGTGTTATTTCTGGGATTAGATATCTTACTGTTGCTCTGAGGCGACGATATGGTATAGTCACTTTTCTAGCTATCTATTGATATACAGTAGTTTCATCTAGCTGTAATCTAAGTTGCTACGTGAACAAAATAAAGCTAACTACGGAGCTTTGACCCCAAGCTAACTAGGGAGACTTGACCCAAAGACTAATTGGATGTTTTTGTTTAATTTGATGTTTTTTCAATGAATTTTTATTTTTGAATAGATAACATATTGTGATTTAGGCCTAATGATTTGATTTTATTGTTCTAAGTTGCTAAAAATTTAAGGTAAATAAGAAAAAGCTACTTAGGGAGCTTTGATCCAAGCTAACCAGGAAAACTTGACTTAAAGAAAAATTTGATATGTTTTCAATGCATTTTTGCTTAAGAAGAGCTAAAATATTGTGATTTAAACCTTAATGATTTGCTTTTATTTAAGCAATAACTTTAATACTGTGAATATGAAGGGGGATTTTTTTTAACTTAAAGAAACGCTAAAATATTTTGGTCTAATAAATTGTTTTCATTTGACAAATAACTAAAATACTAATGATCTTTAAGCCCAATGGTTTGTTTTTTAATAAAATTACTGAAATATTTTTTAGCTTTTAACTGATAAAGTTTTGAATTATACTTCTGCTTTTCTGCTGACGTGCAAAAGATTAATTTTTTAAAAATCTGTAGCACTTCACCTAAAGAGTGAAAATTTGTTTATTCATTTCAAGTATCACTCTTTAAAGCAAAAAACACCGTCAAACCTGCGTTTTTGATTTCAATATCTCTGAGCCTTCTTACATTCATTGGGGGGGGGGGGGGGTCATGATTCCCTAGGTGTTGGGTCGAGTCTCCCTAGCTCTTAGGTACACTTGATCCATTTGCAGACCCGATGAATATAATTTATTTGTACCATTTCTACTTAAAATTATGCTATTCTTTTTAGCCATAGCAATGCGTAAAATGGCAAACTATTTAAGTTTATTTTTTATTTTGTTTTAACTATTCTACGAAAAAAAAAAAAAAAAAAAAAGAAAAAAACCAAAAATTGGGTCAAGTCTCCCTAATTTCCCCTAAATCTAAACACGATTTCTTGCTTACTTCTCCCGAATTGCACTTGTATCCCAGTACCCAGTCTTCAAATTCATGAAAGTTATATGCTGGTAGAATTATGAATATTTATTAAGTTTAATATTTAATACGTATAAGTAAGCAAGAAGAAACCGTTTTTTGACTTACACCCTTTTCAATGTCAACGCCTTAATTTATAGATTCGTTATTTTGAGCCGAAAATGCACAAGAAACACGAAATTTTATGGAAGTAGCTTTTTTTTGTTGGTGCAGTATACAGTTGAGCGTTCCAAGACCCCTCGCGTAAGTCGAAATTTCGCGTTGTAGAAAAAGGTATGTATACCATTTTTTAACATACCAAATTCTTTTAGGCATTTATAAATACCCCTTAAACTGCTTTAAAGTATTCCTCAACAATACATTAGTCTCTTACACAAAGAACTAAACTTTTACTGTATTTAAAAAATTAAAAAAAAGCTGTTTTATTCAGTATAAAATTCTTTAAGATGCACAAAATGATCAATGGGAGGGAGAGACATGAAATAAAACAACACGGCACGCACAATATGTAATAATAATAAAATGCTGCACGATAATAGTACTGTACAGTAGATGCAGTAATAGTATTTATGAGTTAAAAAATAAAGATGATGTTTTACGCTCCATGGTCAGATGTTTATTCTTATCTAGTACATTTTTAAATACGGTTGATTCACTTTTTCTTTTATAATGTTTCCATTTATGGCAACCTCTTCCTGATCTCTTTAATCCATGATACAAGAGCAGCTTCCATTTTCGTAATAGTATTAACTTTGCTTAGACATTACTTTGCAAATTTCAATATTGAACCCAAATTCTGAACTTTTACGGATATCTTTTTGTTTTGACTTTTAATTGTACGGATGGAGGACACTTATACTTATTGTCGTGCTACCGTCGACGTTTTGTAATTGTTCAAGCATATCAAGAATCTCAACCATTTTTTGTCAGATACTTTCTTTTTCTTCCCATCTTCAAACTTTGGATGAAACAGCGCACTAAGGTGCCATTATATTTCATGAAATTTAATATTTGGAATGGGGATTTAAAAAAAAAAGATGGTTATTTGATGCACTAACAACGCGATGTGCAGCCTTGTATGGTGTTGGAATTTCTGCTGTCAGTGATGCTAAAGAGATGTAATAACATTCATGAAATCAATATTTAGTGGCCAATAATGAAGCCGATACTTCCTTTAAAAAAAGAATCGTGTTGTAGAATAGAATTCGCGTTAGCTCTAAAATTCGTTACTTGTGAAAAATTCGCGTTGTAGCCATTTCGCGTTGTAGCGGGAGTCGACTATAATTCAATTATGAGTGCGTCCAAGAGGGAACCAATAAATGAGAGAATATTAAACCTACTTTTTATCTGTATGGGAGTGGGAGGTACCATAAAAATCTAAAAGTAAGCAGCCACTACTTGATATGTAGGGATGCCCACGAGGGGTAAAGGGGGTCTTGGCGCAGATTGTACCATTAAAACGATTTTGGGGCGTTCTGTTATCTTTTAGGGGGTGTTCCTTAGCATTTGAAGGGGTGCGTCATCCCCTTGGAAAGGACTCCTTCGATATGTGCTATGTTTCTGTCCACTTTCGTAAAAAACCACGTATATGAGCGTAAATTTCAAAGTAACATTTTTTTCGCATGGTGTGTCTTAACGTAGTTTTCAGCCAAAGTTTTCAAAACGTACAGAAAACATGAAAATATACAAACGAAACGTTTTATTGAAATTTGAAATGAAAATAATAATAGCTTCTTAACTGAGCATGTTTAAGATAGCAATTTAAACTCTTAGCTAAAAAAATTATAACCAACAAACAGCTATTGGTAAAATTATAACGAAATTTCATCTGAACGTCAGGACACGTTCATTTAGCCGAATTTAGTTTTGAGGGCTGGTACCAGTAGCGTAACTATGGGATCTAGCGCCCCTGGCAAACTAAAGAAATTGCGCCCCCCCCCCCCCCCCCAGGGTCACCCACATAGGAAGTTACCGGAGGATTTTTTTTTTTTTTTTGGAATATTTTGATTCATGTTTTCGACAAATAGGAGACAGCATTATATTTTTTTTTTCGTATTTTCTTTTTTAGAATTGTTTTTAATGATGCTTAATGTTCTTCTCAGTAGATGTTACGTATGTGTATATATATTTTATACCCCGTCTAGCTCCTTTTCTTGCGAGTTTTTTTTTTTTTTTTTTTTTAGTTTTAAAGCATTTTTCAAATTTCATGAAAAAAAAATTAAAAGTTTTTTGAAAAAAACTCTTTTTTTTTTTTTTTAATTATTCGAAATGCCCCCCCCCTCTGGCTGCAGCCCCCTGAAGAGAGCCACTCCGGCCAACCCCTAGTTACGCTACTGGCTGGTACACCTGTCGGTATTTCACGAGCGAGAAATAAGTGGTGTTACAGAATAAATGAATAGTTATCTTTTGAGGCTATGTGAGTTAAACTTTGATGTATTAGCTTTACTTGTTAGTTAAATGACTTTGAAAATTTCGAAAAAATATGCGATTTTTAAGCATGGGAATAACTTTGGTTACCAACGCTAACTGAGGAGCATTAGTTTGAATTTGTTGCACACTTTATCACGGCTATATACCTATGTCTTATTTGGGCAGTTCATTTCCAATTAATTGATTCAGTTTCACTAATTTATTCATAAATTTGAGAAATTGCAAATACGCTCCAAACTCGGGACACTGTTCCAAGTTAGGGTACTAAGGCATAAAAAGTGTCTATAAGGAATGCTGAGGAAGTAAAGTGTATAATTGTATTAAGAAAAAAGATGTAAAAACGAATGTAAAAAGATGTGAAATGAGAACCTGAAGAGCTAAAAATCAGCTGCATTAAGAATTATTTGGGTTCACCAGTTGCTTTTATGCTTCCAAATATAGAGGGGAACGCGGAAACATTACATTCAAAAGAATTAATAAGGCTGGGGAGTCATTCAATATTTTCAGGGGCAAGTATACATTCTGAAATCTTAGAACGTTTACAAGATTATATTATTCCTATCTAATGATTTTTTTTCTTTATTGAGTTGTAAAATGAGCTTCTTTAAAATGATAGTTGGTGTTACAAACTATTATCTATAGATGCATACATAAAAGGAAGACCAAATGTTAAGTGTCCCTAGTAAGGGAGGGGGATCCCTAAATTGGGACAGTGAACATTTTTCGTTTTACTTTTAAAGGGACTTTTAAAAGTTCCCTGACTTTTCTCTGATTTCCCTGATTACGTTCACTAAATTTCCCTGATTTACGTTACCAATAATAATGGTTTCCTTTCTTTGCCCTACCTGAAAAGCATTGCATATTAAATAAAATGCAGTGTTTAAAACGGTTTAAGCTCTTAATTAAAAATATATTTTGAAAAAATGCTCCTTTTTTTGGTTAAAATAGTACATTAAACTCTCGACAGAGAAATATTGTAGGAAATCTAAAACAAATACTTTACCTCCAGGAACCAGTTAACATAAGAATTCTAAGAAATTATTAAAACTACTCTTAAAGACATATCTAATCATGATAAAACTGAAAAATTTCAATGGAAAAAATCTTGAACTGAATTTTCAAGCAGTACAATTGTTGCTGCAAGAATAACAAGTGATAGTTAAAGTATAGAAGTATAGTAGTTTTACTTACACATTATAATACTGGCGTGTGCAGGTAAACGGCCGGCAGTGTAGTTGCAGAAATTAGTTTGAGATATGTGAAGAAATGTGTGGTGGATTCAGTACTAACAATAGGAAAATGTAGGAATTAAGACGTTTTTTTTTCTTTTTTTCGCTCCTCTTTTTCAGCGGAAACCAAATAAGCGAGTATGTACAATAAAAATAATGTACAATAGATGACAAAAAGGCAAAAAAAAGTGCAGTTATTGCCCTTTACCTGCACACTGCAGAACAGACATATTTATGTAAAACAAATTGAAATATTTCAACAACCAGCCATATTGAGCAATACCTCTAATCAAGAACTTAAGTTTTAATGAATGAATACAGCATTTTAACTATTAAAAAATAATAAAAATATCTGCATATGTACACAACTCAATTTCAAATGATTTCATTAGTAGTCGAAAAAAAATCTTAGATTACTTTAATGACAAACAACATTGAAATGCAAAAACAATTGTTAATTTCAATATATGTATATGTATATGGTTTTAAAATAAAACAGTTTTAAAGTCTGGAAAAAAAACCCTTCGTGTAATCTGAAGTAACAGTGAATAATACCATGGCAAAAAAACAAATTCGATTTTCAGTCAAAATTCAGTTTTAGCAATTAAATTTAAAACGCCAAATGATAATTTTAAAGGTTTTTTCAGCATTAATTTAAGGAGATTTTTTTCTTGAAATCGTTATAACAGTATGCTAATTATTTCAAGACAATGCTTAAAGGCAAGGGAGCAAAGTCATTAATGACAGTTTCCTCTTTGCCTGTAGGGTTGCTTATTTTACGTAGATTAGAATGCGTGGAAGGAAAATTTAACCTAGGTAAAATAAACAACTTTACAGACACAGAAGCAATCTTAGGAAGCTCATCCTAAGATTGAATACTTTGACCTTGAGGAAAAAAGATGCATAAATATGCGGCACTGTATAATCGCACCTCATTATTTTACTTTTTAAAACAAATAATTGGCGGAAAATTTGTAGGGAATCAAAGTATACTTCATCTTGTTAGGGAATTTTTTTTTTCTTCATTTGATCAATTTTCCCTGAATTTTTAATATTTCTTCAAAATTCCCTGATTTTCCCCTGAGTGATAAAGTTCCCTGATTTTTCCCTGATCTCCCTGATTTCCCTGATCTGTCGCCACCCTGGTGCACATCAGTACCTTGTCCTGATCGTTCGAAAGGAAAACATATGATTAATATGCTACTAAAGGTAAAAGATCAAAACTGTCCCAAGTATGGGCACTTGACTGTACTAATGAATTGTATTTTTTGAGCCTCAGAAAGTATATGGCAGACCCCGAAGTGGTTTTTTGAGGGGGAAAAGTAGGAAATAAGGAATCAAAAATTTAAAAAGTAGGAAAAGTAGGAAAAAAATCACTTAAAAAAGGAGGAAAAAATAGGAAGAGATAGGACTACACACACGTCAAGACGACTGACAATCATTAGTATGAAAAAAAGATGATTGAATTTGAAGAAAAAAAAAAAGGAAAACGACCGAAAATGCAGAACTAAAATAAATGTAGGAAATACACCGCCAGCCATTGACTGAGCTGGCGGTGTATTTCATGTATTTCTGCCTTAGCCCTGGCTATAGGGCGGTAACTTACTGAATAAAATAAATGTGTTCTTAAATATGGGACATAAAATTTATAATAAAACAATTCAACTAAATAAATAACGAAATAAGTCAACTAATGGGTTTGTACTATGTTCTGTATTTTTAGCATTACAACATACATTTTTGTTTAAGGCACGTTATTTATGGGGGTCAATTTTTCCCCTCCCTGGCTTTGGAAAATTAATACTTAGCTATACAAGTTTGTGCGGTTTTCATTGTTTTTCAATAAAATTTGCATTCAGTATACATCCTTCGCTAGCCATCTCCGGGGGGGGGGGGGGGGGGGGGGGGGGAATCAAAGTGACGGGCCAACTCTAATTTTAATCGAGCAATAAAAACGAATACTGTTTTAATGGTTTGATGATTTTTACCTCCTTCTTGTTCCAAAATTTTTGTCACGAAAAAAAAAAAAGAAATATCCATGCATGGAAAACAAAACATTTTTATCAAAGACAAATATCACTTACTAATGTTTCTCTGTGCATAAAAGGGAAGGCATGTAGTTTATCTCAATCCTCACCATACAACAAAAATATTCATTCGGAAATTGTTCACGAAATTAAGTGAGGGGGAGCACCTGGCATCAAATTCCTGCATATATCTCTTTCTCCCCCTCCCCCTTGATCAGGCCCACTAAGTACAATAACTTACAGTAGATACGCCGCATCGGTATAATTGCCGCACCCCGGAAAGAGTAAGAGTCTGTCAAAAAAAATTTTAAATGCTCATAAATGTCGCATTGCCATAAACACAGCACATAAAAATGATGAGCAACTCCTCGATATTGATGTTATATCAGAGTAGAGATACCCATTAAATAGAAAAAAATACATATTAGTTTGTGGCTCTATCCCCAAATTTTAAAAATGTGAAGAAATAAAAACAAAATATCGCATTTAAAATGATTTCCGATTTTTCTCCAAAAATCGAGAACGTTTTGCCCATCCAGGTTTTGCCGCTTTTTTTTTTTTTTTTTTTTTTTTGCAAATACACTTTTTACAAAGAAAGAAAATAAAATTTTATAAATTTTGTAATCATGTTTACGATTTAGAATGAACAATAATCATTTGCATGTACGAAAAAAGTTAGTTTCCGCAATTAGTTTTGAAGTGGTCCGTTTTTGAGAATTTCTGTTATCTGTCGCTTTTATGTTGTACCAACATCAATAAAATATGTACAGTGTACAAGTTTTCATTTTTTGCTTTCTTATGTTCCTTTTAAGGTTTTACATTGCTTTTCTGTTTAAATAGAGCTCTATTTCCCTTGTAATCATATAATAAATTGGCGAATAGGAAATTCGGTTATTCCCGCATTTTTTGAACCGCCGGCCATTTACTTTAATTAAAGCTTCTAATTGATGGGTAAATGATATATAATTGCATCAGAATGTGCCAGTATCTATTTTTTTTAGTTTCGTTAAAACAGTGGGACTGAAGTCGGGGCGATAAAAAGAAAAGTCGATCATAAACGCCGCAACGGCAAAAAAGTCACTTACGAAAATTTAACTTTTAAACACGCAAACGCCGCCGCCGCGGCGTTCCTTCCAGAAATTAATGTAGTCAGTCAATGAAAAGCTCAGGATCTGCTTGCTTCTTTTGCTTTTTAAAATTGAAACATGTAGAAAATTATCAGTGCTTGATTGTAAAATTAAGAATCAATGCACAATTAGAAGTGCTATACTAAAGAAAGAAAAAGTAGGAAAAATAAGGAAAAAGTAGGAAAAATAAGGAAAAAGTAGGAAAAATAAGGAAAAAGTAGGAAAATAAGGAGAGAGCTCTAAAAAGTAGGAAAAAGTAGGAAAAATAGGAACTCTTCGGGTTCTGATATGAGTAGCAAGGGATTATACACAAACTGTCAAAAATTTTCACACAACATGGAGAAGCAGGAATGCGAAATAAATGAAATTTGAGAAAATGCCAGAAACTTAAAATATCAGAATAATTGTTACTTACAACTTGAACTTCCGTATGATGTTGTAGCATGTCGAACATAGACTTCGGAAGATCTATCGTTTGCTGCAAAGAGCAGTTGACGTACACGCTGAGCATAGCTGGCGAAGAGTCCCTAGGATCCGGTACAAAGATTGCTATGTGTTCTCCGGCTGACAGGTTACCTGGTACCCTGTATTTCTGCTCGAAGTTGGACGGTCCATTTACAGTCAAAAGCACTGAAAATATTTCATTTATTCTTATTTAAATTGGTCAAAATGCTTAACACTCTATTATCATTTGCCAAGGGCGCCCATATGCAAAATTTTAAGGGGGGGCTCAAAAATTTTCCCCTTGGTTTAGCAGAGTATTTTCCCCATGGAAACCGATTTCAGTACAGATTAGAGATATTAAAATTTGGTATTTTTCATAACTTATTCATTAATGGGTGAAAAAGAAATTTTTATACAATGTATGAGACTGAAGCAGGTTTAGAACTGTTTGGAACTGTTAATATTTGCTTTAAGCATTGAAAGGACTTATTATACAATCGGACCCCGATTTAACAAATTCATCGGGACCGAAACTTTTATACGTTAAATTGGGGTTATTCGTAAAATCGGGGAGTGTAAAAAAATTAAAAACTTGCACTTACCTTATCTTGAACCCCTAATAAAGCAACTGCGCAAAAATATCCATAATTTGAAAGTACACTTTATTCAGCATTTCGCGACTTATTACACACTAGTTAATTTGAAATTTTAAACTACTGAGTAATTGATGTTTGACTATATTTCCTTGATACTTGACTCGAAATAATTCTCTTTCGATTTTATGGAGAGAAGAAAATACTGTGTCATTTGCAGCTTGCTGCATGAGATACGTTTTTAGTTCCCAGGATATGTAAAGCATTTGAAAAAGTAACAGTTTTAATGGGAGTTTCATTATCGATTTCTGCATCAAAATCAATATTCGTTGGTTGCCCTCTGGCCCGTCAAAAAATTTTGATTTCAATAAAAGTTTTTTTTTCTATTTTGGACAATATGGATATAACATGGAACACAATCCAATATTTCCTAACTCAACAAAAAAAAAAAAATTTCGGCTGTTAAAATAATTCGTTAATTCGGGGTTTATTGTTCGGTAAATAGGGGCTTTTGTCTCAATTTTAGTCAGGGATAGAGAAAAATTCGTTTAATCGCGAAATTCGTTAAATAGAGGTTTGTTAAATCGGGGTCCGACTGTATAATCATTTTTTTAAAAACAAACTTAAAATAATGCATAGAAGTAATGAGTAAATCTAATGATAACAATAAAAAAAATTAGGTTATTTTCCGAAGTTTGAACGATTATAATTCAGAAAAAAAGTAGAGTAAAAGTTTGAGGTATTTAAGACCTCTACATTGAAGTCATTTATTTGCACGGCTACGTTAATTTATTAAATTTAAAAAAAGTTCATTTGAAAATTATTTAGTATCAAGAATTGAAAATTACAAATTGTCTAAATTATAAACAATTAAACAACCCGAACAGTTCACTGTAAAAAAAGTAAAACTTAATTAATTAACTTATAGGCCGAAGCAAGATTGTAACGAAAAGCTGAAGAGCAAATGATATGAATCAGGGTCGTCTGCAAGGGGGTGGTTTATAGGGTTCAACCCCCCTCCGAATTTCTATTATTTATTTATTTTATTTATTTATTAACATTTTGGTGTCAAAAATAATATTGTTGTTATTATTATTATTTCAATTTATTTGTGAAGTGAAATTAGTATGACTGAACAATTGTACAAACTCATAGTGTGTTTATGTTAGTTATTGAGAAATTCATTTATTATGTAACAATATGGCGTTTTGTAAGAACATCCACTCCCTCTATTTAGATAATCTATTGTAACAAAAATCAATAGAATACACATGAAACCAAATATAATAGACTACATAAATGTTTGAAAAAATGTGTTTGGTAAAAACCTCTCCGAAACAAAAGTCTGGTTACGACCCTGATGTGAATGCTTTATTATAAAACAGAAAAGAGAAACAATAAGAAATGTTCAGTAAGTTTAGTAATTCGGTAGTTTCAGCGGTGTATTTCATGAATAAGAAATGTGTTTGATTGTGTAGTTCAGCTTAAAAACTTAACAAAGGTAACTAGTATGTTGTGGCCATCACGAAACTTTCTTCTATATCTTTCTTATAATTCTGATCCCCCCCCCCCTCCCCCATGCTTAACGAGGAAGCAATATTCCCAGAAAAAACAAAATTACCCGTGCCAAAACTTGACGACCATCCCAATTCCTGATTCATCTCAAAAGCAAAGCAAAGAATGAAAATTGAAAATTATTAGCCTTGCTTAAAATAATTACAAACATTTATTTGCTAACAAACACAAGATGGCAACAGTTAAAAATTTTAAATCATTGAGATAATATTTCCATTGAGAAGGAATACTAATTAATCTATTCCTTCTCAAAAAATATTTCCGATCATTTCCATGCAATTAAAATCACGAGATAAACTCAGACGACAGTCGAGACTTATTACGATTTATCTTTCTTATTGTTGCAATTATAAAGCTATTTTTATACACACAAATAAAAAAAATCAGCCCCCAATGGAGCGATTGGCGCCAAAATTGAACCAACGCCTGTTTATATATGGATTCATATTTATTCCAAATTTCATCCAGAACGTAGCATTACTTCTTGAGATAGGGCACTCACAATGGAAAAAAAAGAGCGTTCGATTGCGCCACCCCCTTTTCAGCTGTTGACGCCAAAATAAAGTCATTTCTTATACCCTCTAAGGGCTACTTGTCGATAAATTTTTGTTTGATTACGTTCATTATTTCTTGAGATACTGCAGTCACAATTGACGACAAAAAACGTTCTATAGCTCAACCCCCGTTTGAGCTATTGACACCAAAATTGAATCAGCACCTGTACCTGTTAAGGGCAACATATGGACCAAATTTTATTTGATTCCGCCAGTTACTTCTTGGGGAATAGCAGTCACGCTAAATTCAAAAACGTCCCCCCCCCCCTTGGAGGAATTTGCGCCAAAAACCAATGGGCACAAGTTCACATAGGGGTACATAAGTGTACCAAATTTCGTTCGATTTCATGCGGTAGTTTCTGCATGTACAGCAGCCACAAAAAACTGGTCACACACATACGTGACACACACACACACACACACACAGACATTTTCCAAAAATGGTCGAAATGGACTCAGCACACCACAAAACGTTCGAATCCGTCGAAATTCGAAATTTTGCACGAATCCAATACTTTCTTCTCTATATTAGCTATAGAAGAAAGTAAAAATGAACGAACGATCGTACTGAAACAAATATACTTTCATTGGCATGCTCAAAACTGTTCACCATTAAAATGGACGCTCGAATGAAATGTGGCACGAGTACTATAGTGCTTTAGTACAACGTTCCTAATTCCTAAGTGTCAGCCGTTCTAAACGGCCGTTCATTTTTTTAGGAAATTTTACTGCAACGTTCATTTTTAAAAGTCGATCTTTTAGATCCGTTCAGTCATGAACGACACACTCCTAATACGTACGTATGCATTCTACAAAATACTATTTAATAACTAGACTAATTGAACAGTCAAAACTTTTAGCAATGCAACACATCCAAATAACACATTTCTTTTAATATTGTTACAAATCCTGTAAATAGTAATTATTGTAGTAACGTAACCTGTAAATAGTTTCCCGTAATGAATATACAACCCCCTTTTCATATGGCTAAAGTATATGACCCCCTTATTTCCTTTTTGTTCATTGATAAAATTTGATAACGGTCTACGTTTTTCCAGAAGCGTGTGGAATATTTGAGAGATTTCTTTCGGTGTATTTAAGCCGTTAGCGATGGATAAACAGTGGAGTTTCGATTCAGATTCCGAACTGAGAGTGTGTATTAGCTCTGTTTATAGCGAGGCATTTCGCTGTGTTGTTTTCGTATTTGGAAGTAAATACGTGTGTAAACGTTGAGTTTACGGTGTTGTGTGATAATTGCTTAATTGCTGATGAATAATTTAGCAGTTGTTGACGCTCTTTACTGTACATAGTGTAAATAAATCTCCCGTGTTTTTATCAAGAACTGTGTCTTCATTTCAAGAAAGTGGAAGTCGCACCGAATCCGTTACAATTTGGCGCCCAACGTGGGGCTTCTTCTGGACTTTCTTGGAGTAAGTGTGACTTTGGACATTTTTTCATAAAGACTGTTTGAATTTATAGACTTTGTTTTTACGGTGATTACTCGCGCAATGGATGACCAATTAAAACAACTTCTGGTAGCAATTAATGCTGTGAAAAGCGACTTGACTGAAAATATGGCGGCTAATCAAGAACAATTAAAAAGTGATTTGACTGCAAGTTTTACTGCAAATCAAGAACAATTAAAAAATGACATTGCGGCTAATCAAGAACAATTGAAAAGTGATTTAATGGTACTGAAAAATGATTTAGCTTCTAACCAAGAGGAAATTAAAAACGACCTTACTTCGGTAAAGACTGTGATGGAAAATAAATTTAATGAGATAGAGCATCGAGTTGATGCTTTTGATGAAAAACTTGAAACAGTAGAAAACCGTATCGCAACAGTTGAAAATCATGTGGATGAGAAAATTAAAAACATGGAAAGGAGATTGGCGACCGCGGAAAGCAGTTCTGTACAGTTTGGCGCTCCCACATCGGTTGCTCGACCGTCCATTAAACTTGCCACATTTGATGGGAAAACTTCGTGGCAGGTTTACAAAACTCAATTCATGATAGTGGCGGAAGCGAACGGATGGGACTCTGCTACCAAGGCCTGCCATCTTGCAGCATCCCTGAGAGGTGACGCAGCGGACATTCTTCAGACCCTTCCGGACAGCCAGCGCCTGGATTTCGCCGCCCTCACAGCTGCGTTGGAGCTTCGCTTCGGTGAGAAGTGCCAGAAAGATTTCAGCCGACTCCAGTTGAAGTCCCGTTTCCAGAAAACCGGGGAAACCCTGCAAGAGCTAGCGGCGGACGTCGAGAGACTGTCTCATCTTGCTTTTTGCGACTGTCCTGCGGATGTTCGGGACAACCTGGCACTCAACTACTACATCGACGGGGTTCGAGATCCGGAAATCCAGAAAGCTCTACGGATGGCGGATGTCAAAGACCTGAACTCTGCTGTTGTGTATGCGATGAAGTTGGAGGCCGCCCAGCAAGCAACCCGCAAGGATCGTCATTCAATCCGCGGCGTGAAAACTGATGAGCCTGATCCGGTTTCGTCACGCTTTGCTGAACTGGAAAAGCAAATAAAAGAAATTGCAGGAATCCTCAAAAGGACTTCGGCTCCCAAGGACCAAAATGGACAATTACTTAAGTGCTGGAAATGTGGCGGCGAGGGTCACTTGCGAAGAAACTGTGAAGCTCGCCAAGAAACCGGAGGGAAGAGCTCCTTTCCCTCTCAGGTCCAGGAAATCTAAGTCATGGCAATCTCGCGGGGCAGAGGTCGCCAAAGTGGAATGAGCCCCATCCTAAAGTTTTCCAGATTTCATCGACGAGTGGCGGCAGTAATGGACTGTTTGTTTACGCATATGTAAACGGGTTTCCCTGCGAACTGATTATTGACACTGGAGCCAATGTTACAATCATTATAACAGATGTGGCTCGTCAATTTGGACTCAACATTCTATGGACGCCGCCCTGTGTTACCCTCCAAACTGTGACAGGTGACAAGATCGAGATTGAAGGTAAAGTGAACTTAGAAATTGTGTTTGGAAATGCCACTTACCATCATACGGCATTCGTTGCTGCTATCACAGACCCCTTCATTCTCGGATTGGACTTTTTAAAGAAATATGACTTCAACCTCGACTTCAAGACTAATGAGCTGCACTCGATAAGAGAAGACATAGCCGTTTTCCCCGCAGAAAGTGATGTAAAATCCGCTCATCAAATAATAGCGCAAACAGATTTATCGATTCCCTCAAGGTCAGAATCATTAATACCTGGCTCCATTGAAGAAAGCAATAGTTTTCGATTTGGACTCGTTGAATACCCCAACCTAAACAATAACCTAAAAGGAGTGCTGGTAGCATCTACGCTTGTGGACCTTTCTAAGGATGTAATTCCTGTAAGAGTCGCCAACGTGAGTGAAAGGCCAAGGAATATTCGGAAAGGTGAAGTGTTAGCAACTTGTACTCCAGTAAACTGCATCATTAGAAGAATCAATTCCCCCGAAACTGTGTCTTCTGAGTCCTTGACATCGAAGTTAATTGGGAGTGCGCCATTATCGAAAGATCAAAGAACTGCTGCGGAACAATTGGTGGACGACTTCAAGCATCTGTTTTCATCTACATCGGAGGATGTGGGCAGGACGAATTTAACGCAGCATCGGATCTACACTGGAGAACACCCCCCTATTAAACAGCATCCAAGACGACTACCGTTTGCCAAGAAGGAAGAGGTTGAGACCCTCCTGAAAGAGATGAAGGAGAATGATGTTATCGAACCGTCATCCAGTCCTTGGGCTTCTCCCATCGTCTTAGTCCGAAAGAAAGATGGCTCCACCAGATTTTGTGTCGATTACCGACGACTGAATGAAATCACCAAGAAAGACAGTTACCCTCTTCCACGGATAGACGACACCTTGGACACTCTTTCCGGACACAAGTGGTTTTCGACCCTGGACTTGAAGAGCGGCTACTGGCAGGTTGAGATACACCCTGATGACCGAGAGAAGACAGCGTTTACAACTGGACAAGGCTTATGGCAGTTTAAAGTGATGCCCTTCGGCCTCTGCAATGCACCAGCTACGTTCGAGCGTCTTATGTCTCTTACGAATCCTGTCTGGTCTACTTAGACGATATCATCATCGTGGGACGCAGCTTTGAAGAACATCTGGCAAATCTTAGGAAGGTGCTGCAAAGGCTTAAGGAAGCCAATCTGAAGTTAAGCCCGTCCAAATGTAATTTGTTCCGCCGGGAAGTGAACTATCTTGGTCACATCATCTCTTCTGAGGGTGTGCAAACCGATCCAGAGAAGGTATCTGCGGTCAAGAGTTGGAGTCGTCCCGAAAACATCCATCAGCTGCGAAGTTTCCTGGGGCTCTGCACGTACTATAGGAAGTTTGTGAAGGGTTTTTCCAACATTGCACGACCTTTGCATAAGCTGACGGAGATCAAGCAAAAGTTTGAATGGTCCAAAGAATGCGAAGATGCATTTCTCCGACTGAAGGAGGCTTTAACATCAACGCCTATCCTCGCCTATCCTCAGCCTGAAAAACCCTTCATCCTGGACACTGATGCGAGCAATGGGGGCATCGGAGCTGTTTTATCCCAAGAAATTGACGGAAATGAACATGTCATCGCTTACTGGAGCAAATGCTTATCAAAGTCGGAGCGAAATTACTGCGTCACCAGAAAGGAGTTACTGGCCATAGTGAAAGCTGTAGAACACTTCCATCATTACCTCTACGGCCGAAAATTTCTGCTTCGGACAGATCATGCCTCATTAACTTGGCTTTTGAACTTCAAAAATCCGGAAGGCCAGATAGCCAGATGGATACAGCGGCTCCAGGAATATGACATGGAGATCAAGCATCGAAAAGGGTTATCTCACGGTAATGCTGACGCTTTATCAAGGAGACCCTGTTCTGAGAACTGCCACTATTGTTCCCGAATCGAGAAACAGTATGGAACGACTAGCCCTACCGCCTATCAGGTGACAGTGACTCCAATATCATCAGAACCTGATCCATGGAGTGACGACCAAGTTCGAAAAGATCAACTCGAAGACCCCGACATAAAACCAATTTTGGAGTTCATGGAAAGTGACAGTCGGCGACCTAGCTGGCAGGACGTTTCCATCTTTAGTCCTGCAACAAAAAGATACTGGGCTTTATGGAATTCACTCCATTTACGGAACGGCGTACTGTATCGAAAATGGGAATCTGATGACGGCAAAAGGTCTAGGTGGCAGTTACTACTTCCCCGATCAAGGATTTCAGATGTTCTGAAAGAAATACATAGTAGTGCGACTGGAGGACATTTTGGTGTCTTGAAAACCCTTAATAAAGTTCGGGAGCGCTTCTTCTGGAGCAAGGCGAAGGATGACGTGGAGAAGTGGTGCCATTCTTGTGACGCCTGTGCTGCTCGTAAAGGACCGAAGAAGAGAAGCAGAGGGAAGCTACATCTGTACAACGTTGGAGCTCCTTTCGAACGAATTGGGATCGACATCCTGGGTCCTCTACCAAGAACTGCTGATGGGAACAAATACGTTCTTGTTTCCATCGACTTTTTCACCAAATGGCCCGAAGCGTATCCCATTCCAGATCAAGAAGCTACCACCGTAGCAGAGACTCTAGTCCAACATTGGATCTCGAGATATGGAACACCTTTGCAGATTCATTCCGATCAAGGGAGGAATTTCATTTCTGCTGTGTTTAAGGGCCTATGTCAAATTCTCGGAATTGAGAAAACTAGGACAACACCACTACACCCACAATCGGACGGCATGGTGGAGAGATTTAACCGCACAATCCTGAATAATCTCTCGCTTATGGTCTCCAGAAATCAACAGGATTGGGACAAGAAGCTACCTTTGTTCCTGCTGGTCTACCGCAGTGCTGTCTACGAGACTACCGGATATGCCCCATCTCAGATGCTCTTCGGACGAGAGCTTCGGCTACCTTGTGATCTCGTCTTCGGTCGTCCTCCGGATGCGCCTGCATCGCCTGAGGAGTACATCCAGGATCTCCAGGCCCGGTTGGAAGACGTTCATAACTTCGCACGAGAGCGAATCAACATCGCGGCGGAGAAGATGAAGACTCGATACGACACAAGGTCTACTGGACATGAATTCAACGAAGGCGACAAGGTTTGGTTATGGAATCCCATCCGACGGAAAGGTCTGTCACCCAAATTGCAGTCGCATTGGGATGGACCCTACAAAGTCCTTAACCGACTAAATGACGTCGTAGTGAGGATCCAAAAATCACCTAATGCAAAACCTAGGGTTGTACATTATGATCGGTTAGCCCCATACTATGGCCATAGTTCATGAGTATTACGTAAACAACCATGGTTGATAACATAAAAGTTGTAGATAATTTTTGCTTTTAATGTTTAGTAATATTTCTTGTCATTATTGTGTTTCCTATGCATTATTGGTTATTATTTAATGTGTGTATTTGTGAACATGTGATAGAAGTTTGGCACCCTTTCTGGGGATTTTACTGCCCGGGACGTGCAGTCCTTAGGAAGGGGGCAATGTTACAAATCCTGTAAATAGTAATTATTGTAGTAACGTAACCTGTAAATAGTTTCCCGTAATGAATATACAACCCCCTTTTCATATGGCTAAAGTATATGACCCCCTTATTTCTTTTTTGTTCATTGATAAAATTTGATAACGGTCTACGTTTTTCCAGAAGCGTGTGGAATATTTGAGAGATTTCTTTCGGTGTATTTAAGCCGTTAGCGATGGATAAACAGTGGAGTTTCGATTCAGATTCCGAACTGAGAGTGTGTATTAGCTCTGTTTATAGCGAGGCATTTCGCTGTGTTGTTTTCGTATTTGGAAGTAAATACGTGTGTAAACGTTGAGTTTACGGTGTTGTGTGATAATTGCTTAATTGCTGATGAATAATTTAGCAGTTGTTGACGCTCTTTACTGTACATAGTGTAAATAAATCTCCCGTGTTTTTATCAAGAACTGTGTCTTCATTTCAAGAAAGTGGAAGTCGCACCGAATCCGTTACAATATAATCTTTATAAAAAAAAAAAAAAAAATTAGTCAACCTGTGACATGTATATTTAGTTTTGCTTTAAAAGAAAGCTTACTTAGGTTTTTGAGCAATCACGATTGCTTATTGTTCTCATTTGACTGTTTTGATGTCCTTTGATTTTATTTTCCCACCGCCACCCTCCGCACCCTGTCACCGTCGACCGGCTCCTCACGATGCTGCTCCTATAGCGAAAGCCGTCTCCAGGTTGCGTCCATGTCCTACACATACGCGCATACATACGCAGCTACACACACACACACACACACACACGCACGCACACACACATACACACAACTACCCACACATTCATGCCTGCACACTGACACAAACACATGCCTACACGCACATACACATACCCCCCCCCCCACACACACATACACACATTCATATACACAACTACCCACACACTTACGCCAGCACACAGACAAGCACACATGCCTACACACACATACACATACCCCTACACACAAATACACATACCCCCACACACAAACACACACGCCTACATACACACACTTGTGATTTCGAAAAACATAATTTGAATTCAAGATGTCAAAATTCAAATTAATATTTTTTTTTTCTTGAGCAATCACGATTGCTTATTGCTTTCATTTGACTGTTTTGAGGTCCTATCATTTTATTTTCCCGCCAGCACCCTCCGCAGCATCACCGTCGACCGGCAGCCTCACGATGCTGCTCCTATAGCGAAAACCCTCTCCAGGTTGCGTCAATATCCTACACTTACACGCATACATACACGCACGTACACACACACAAACACATACACACACATACATACGCCTACACACATACACAAGCACATACACACACAAACACATACACACTCAAACACATACACACACACGCATACATACAGACACCTACACATACACACAACTACCCACACACTCATGCCTGAACACAGACACAAACACATATGCCTACACACACATACACATTCCCCCCCACACACACACAAACACAAACACTCATACTCACAACTACCCACACACTTATACCTGCGCACAGACATAAACACACATGCTACACACACATACACATACTCCCTACAGACAAACACACATATCCCCCCCACACACACACATAAACACACACGCCTACATACACACACGCACTCGTGATTGCGAAAAACATAATTTGAATTTAAGAGGTCAAAATTCAAATTATTTTTTTTCCTCCAAGGGCGTTTTATTTTATTACGCATTGTAACTTTAATACTCCAGAATTTTTTACTTTTGATAGGCTAAAGATCATTGTTGTCACAATGACATTGAAATACAGTTCATTAATTTTGTAGTATCGATGTTGAATGTACATAATATATTTTCACGCTTTAATGATAACGCATTATAGTTTGGAAGATAAGCTTGAATAATAATGTGTTGTTAGAAGTTTTGTAAATTTGAAACATGTAACTATTTTTCATAGCTATATATGCTTATAATTTGTAGTAATTTGGTTAAATTTGACGTTTATTCCATTCATTTTCGCCCAAAATTACCTTAGGTCTTCGAACTTCACATGTATGTTGACTTTGCCTGCTATGCACAATTTGACATTGCGTGTATGGGATTGGCGAGAAAAATAAAAGATATCGCCAAAAATGATTCCAACTTGACGATATCTCTTAAACTTCTAGCCAATCACATAAGATAATGTTAAATGGTGCATAGCAGGCAAAGTCAACATATAGGTAAAGTTTCAAGACCTGAGGTTGTCTGATGGAATAAACGCCAAATTTAGCCAGATTACAACAAATGAAGCTTGTATAAACATAAAAATAATTACTATTTCTAAAATTTGATACATTATTTTTTTGGTACAAGCTTCGAATTATGAGTAAACTTATGATTCAGAAAAAATATTCACATCGTAGAACTAGTGAACAATCTTACTTTGTCCTTTGCTTGGGTCTATTCCAAAGGTAAGTCTATAATTAGTGACTAGAAAATCGATAGTAACAATCGTGTGGGCGAAGGGCCTCGGCCTAGAAGACATTTCCCGAAACAGAATTGCGATGCTGGCGTTCTTGTTGCACAAAGCATTTCCTAAATCTGAAGTGGTTCCTGCAATAAAAGAATTAATTAATATGAGATAATGTAGTCAAGTAGTGATCGAAATATAAAGCATTTGCAAGTCAAGGTGAAATGCCCTCAAGATTTTGAGCTTTTCTTCGGCAGATATTGGTATTGCACTTGTAAACAGCTGAATGATTTTTACAGTCGATATTTTTTCATGTTAACACATCACAGTAAAGGACAAAACTAGAGGTCACCGCCGACCACGAAGCGACTGGATAAAAAAAAATGGCGATAAAATCATCTATCAATCGTCACCTCACAAAATAAATTAATATTTAAACCTAGAGATTGCACTTCTTTATTTTATTTACATACAAGACAACCCAAGAAAGATTTACAACACAAAGAATAGGAATAACATCCAAGGAGCGGTGAGAATCGAACCCATAACTTGCGGCTTACAAAGCGAAGCTTCAACCACCGAGATGGAAAGGAGGGCCCTGAGTCTCAGTGTGACGGGGGATGAAACGAGTTGTCTTTTCTGAGCAATATTAATCAAGACCTTTGAGTTTTATTTCAAACTAGTGGCACCCGCACGGCTTCGCCTGTAATAGAAAAATTAAAGGTCTTTTGGTTCGCTTGTATATTTACAAATAATGTATGGTGAATTTTCTCCCCAATTGGCTTGTACCGACGTTACAGTTCCACGTTATGATAATTTCGTATCTCGCCAATTGGCTTGTGCCCATGTTACGGTTCCACGTTATGATAATTTCGTAATTTATGATAGTTTTTTTTCTTAAAATTGGAATAAAAAAAGAACCACATCGAATTTTCGAAAAATCGCTTCGAGGTGCACACCCCCATGCTACATACTAACTTTGTGCCAAATTTCATGAAAATCGGTCGAACGGTTTAGGCGCTATGCGCGTCACAGACATCCTCCGGACAGAGAGACTTTCTGCTTTATTATTAGTAATAAAGAAAAGATAAAGAAGTAAAGAAGAAATAATGTATGGTGAATTTTCTCGCCATTTGGCTTGTACCGACGTTACAGTTCCACGTTATGATAATTTCGTATCTCGCCAATTGGCTTGTGCCCATGTTACGGTTCCACGTTAGGATAATTTCGTAATTTATGATAGTTTTTTTCTTAAAATTGGAAAAAAAAAGAACCACATCGAATTTTCGAAAAATCGCTTCGAGGTGCACACCCCCATGCTACATACTAACTTTGTGCCAAATTTCATGAAAATCGGCCGAACGGTTTAGGCGCTATGCGCGTCACAGACATCCAGACATCCTCCGGACAGAGAGACTTTCTGCTTTATTATTAGTCTTCTTTACTAATAATAAAGCTGAAAGTCTCTCTGTCCGGAGGATGTCTAGATGTCTGGATGTCTGGTACCGTTCGGCCGATTTTCATGAAATTTGGCACAAAGTTAGTTTGTAGCATGGGGGTGTGCACCTCGAAGCGATTTTTCGAAAATTCGATGTGATTCTTTTTTATTCCAATTTTAAGAAAAAAACTATCATAAATTACGAAATTATCATAACGTGGAACTGTAACGTCGGTACAAGCCAATTGGCGAGAAAATTCACCATACATTATTTGTAAATATACAGGCAAACCAAAAGACCTTTAATTTTTCTATTACGGGCGAAGCCGTGCGGGTGCCACTAGTAATAATAATAAAGAAAGAAGATAAAGATAAAGATATCAAACTGAAACTGGAACTTTTGTGTTCGATGTAGTAATGAGTAAATACTACTGATTTTTATGTTAAGGTAAATATTATGTAAGGTAAAGGTATAATATTTAGGTAAATATAATATTTAGATAAGACATTTTATTAAGGTAAATATAATATTTAAATGAGGGATTTTATTAAGGTAAATATTAGTTTGGGAAAGCATTACTAATATTAAAGACACAAAATAAAAGCAAAAAAAAAAAAAAATGAAGAAAAAAAAAAAACTGCACTTGCTTCACTTCTTTTAAGTGTTTGTGATGTGCTGAATAAACTTGAAAATAATTTAGTCAGGGGGGAGGGGGACACCAAGCGGGGGCACGGTGCAGAATGCGCCGCTGATAGTTTTAGGGTGCCGTTTCAGTTGGTCTATATCTGACATTGAGTGGGGCGAGGTGCTCTGTAACATTTGAGGGAGTGCGTAATCGCTCTTGGTTTAATTGTGAATCGACAATCAAGACCCTCAGTTAACTTCAAGATCAGACCTCATTTGGATATATTTGTGCTGGGGAAAAGCCTGAAATACACAGTCCAGTCACATTAATGTGACCACCACGTACTTTCCACGTCAGAGTTAAAATAACCAATCACAGAAGGCAGGTGGCAGCACAGTGCAGTTGAGCGCATATAAAGGGTGTGTGAGGGCTTCGGAAAACATTTCAATCGTTGGCGTAATGCAGAAACGAAGCGATTTATCCGACGTCCAAAAGGGCATGATCATTGGCTTTCGGGCCAAGGGTGGAAGCATTTCCGAAACGGCTGAGTTTGTGAACTGTTCGCGTGCCGCCGTGGTAAAAGTGTACCGTGCATGGCAAAATCGGACTGTCCAAAATCAGCGACGTATCAAATGTGGTGCACCACGAGCCATAGATGACAGAGGCGAACGACGGTTGCGGAGATGCGTTCGGCCAGATTGACGGGCTACCGTTGAGCAACTGACCACCAAAATGAACCAAGGGGCTACCAAAAGTGTCTCCCAAACTACTATTCAGCGAACATTGCTGCGTCTGGGCCTCCGAAGCAGACGCCTGGTTCGTGCACCTATGCTGACTGCTGTTCATCGACGACGAAGGCTAGAATTTGCACGCCAGTACAGCAGCTGGACGTCCACTGAGTGGCGACAGGTAGCGTTTTCAGATGAATCGCGTTTTATGCTCCATCGGACAGATGGGCGTTGGCGTATAAGACGTGAAACCCTGAAAGGAACCACCCTGCAACCATTGCCGGAACGGTCCAAGCTGGAGGCGGGAGCATTATGGTCTAGGGAATGTTTTCCTGGCATTCTCTGGGTTCACTGATCATTGTGGAAGGCACGATGGATCAATACAAGTACGCATCTGTCCTTGCGGACCATGTCCACCCCTACATGCGCATTGGTTTTTCCTCAGGATGATGGCATCTTCCAGCAGGACAATGCGAGGTGACATACAGCTGCCAGTGTACGTGCGCGGTTCGAAGAGTACCAGGATGAGTTTACCGTCCTCCCCTGACCAGCAAACTCACCTGACTTAAACCCAATCGAGCATCTGTGGGACCATCTCGATCGAGTTGTTCGCGCCATGGATCCTCAACCGCGTAATCTAGCGCAGCTGGCCACGGCATTAGAGTCGGCATGGCTCAACATCCCAGAGAACACCTTCAGGGACCTAAGTGACTCTCTTCCTGCACGTCTCGCAGGAGTCCGCTCTGCGAAAGGTGGTTATTCTGGCTTTTGACAGATGGTCACATTAATGTGACTGGACTGTGTATGTCAGATGGTAATGGTAACTGTAACGTAAGTAAGAAACAGTATGGTTATTTCCGCTACTAAGCGCAACTTTTCGCATTGGGGGCACTGCAGTAAAAGATTGTTAGAATATTATAAAGAGAAATTTTGGAATTTCCGTTCAGTGCTATTTTGTTTACAGAGACGTATTATGAAATATATTTCATTTAATTTAGTTTTTCTTCATCTTTTAAACTACGAAATTTCTCTCGTTTTATTACATCCATCGTCACAATGACCTATTGAACTTCCGTTCGCGTAAATAACAGTACATATTCTTATCGGGGGTATCATGAATTACGTTGTTTTTGAGAAAATGTTTCAATCCGGGGCATTTTTTCTACATAAGATGCAATCTAACGCTATCATTTCCGGAAGAAACATGCTACGTGTTTTTTCTTCTTTTTTCAGGAATGATGGTATGATTTCGAAAACCAATAAACAAGAGGGTTTTTTATGATCTTCTGTTTTTACATTATTAGTGTAAGCATTAAGTTTTTAAATAAAAATAAACACAATCGTTTGTTATCATAATGTATTCAGAAAACCAAAGTCCCAATAAATAATTAAGTGATTCCTTTAAATAGCTTTTAAACACTACTGACATTATGTTTTAGATCGGACCTGCAACTTTACGAAAAACTTAGGATATTATTTTCAGAAATTTACGCATAAAAACGTAATACTTTTTTAATGATATGAATCTCAATTGCTCTTAAATTGCAACAATCACGTTTTTCTACGTATTAATGTAGTTTTTAATTTATTATTGTTTCCTAATAGCAATATAAAATTAATAGTAATATTACTTAGATAAAATTTCAAATTATAAGGATTTTTTCTCCGCGAACTTCATGAATTGTTAAAATACAGTAATGACCATGCCGAGATTTTAGCTCAAAGGTGTAAAAGTACAGTAGAGTCTCGAAAATCGGAGGTAATTGGGGCTCACGCCACCTCGGATTATTGAAAACTCGGTTAATCCGAAAAATTCTTTGGACTACAAAAGGACATGCACTGTTTACTTCTTACGCTATGAAATTATGAAAAGGAAATATTGTTTCCTCGAAAAATGTAACACTCAAATTTCAAGATAAATTTATGTATTAATCGACCCTAAACGAGTTTTGATTTTTTTTTTTTTTTTTGAACAATCACGATTGCTTATTGCTTTTATTTTCCCACCAGCACCCTCTGCAGCACCACTGTCGGCCGGCCTCACGATGCTACTCCTCTAGCGAAACCGTCTCCAGGTTGCGCCCATATCCTACGCTCACACGCATACATACACACACCTGCAAACACACATACATACACACACATTCATGCCTGCACACAGACACAACACACACACGCATACATACATACACACACACACACTCATGCCTGCATACAGACACAAACACACACGCATACATACAAATTCCTATACACACACACACACATACCCACACACTCATGCCTGGGCACAAACACACACCCCTACATACACACACACTCGTGATTGCGAAAAACATAATTTGAATTCAAGAAGCCAAAATTCAAATTTATTTATCTCCCCCCACCCCCCTTTATGTCTGCACGTGCTTGTGTGTAAATTTGTAGGCAACCAAAAAATGCCCTTTGATCGCCCTCGAATAAATTTTGATGAATTTTGTCATGACATTTGTGTTTATGTGTGAGCGTGCGTATGTACCTCACATAATACAAAAACGTTAGTCATAGAAGGAGAGAATTTCGTAAATACGAATCGTACAGCGCCAAGTTTTGCACTTCCCTTTTTAATTGCATTCGGATATTCTAAAAGAGATGTTTGTTCGTTCTTTGAGGCAAAACAATGTTTTAATTTCAAGTTATTTTTTTGTATCAACCAACTTCTTACTTTCTCCAAGGCATCTCTTAATCCATCTCTAACAGTCAATGAATACTTCTTGGCGACTGTTATTGACATAAAGCTTTCAATATTATGTTATTGCATGTTATTACCTTATTGTATGTTGTTAGGAAAGTTCTACATAGCAAAATATTTCGATTTTCAGATTAAAATATTTTTTGTTTGTAAAACGTATACCCTAAAATTATTAACCAAGCACCTCGAATAAAGCGAAACCTCGGACTTTTGAAACTCGGATTTTCGAGACTCTACTTCTGTTCCTTTTCTATTCTTTCTTTTCTTTCTTTCTTTTTTTTTTCCAGTACTGGATTTGATTGTTATATATTGAAAGCTTTCTGAGCATTGTGCTAAAATAACTAATGGATATGTAAAAGTTGCAGACATCTTCAAAACTTAATCAACTTTAAGAAAAATAATTAATAGTCGTTTGGAAAATAACTGTTAAGAGTGTCTGGAAGGGAAAAGCGTAGCAATTTAGAAACGCAAATAGCAAAAATTAACTACCTTATACTCGCGTATAAATTGAGAAGTGAAGAACAAAAACTGAGGTTAAAAGTTAGATGGTCGACTTAGGATCATTCTCCAGAAAACTTAACTTTTGAATGCAAATGTTTTTCAATTTCGAAACCTTTTGTTTTCTTTTTTTCTCTTTTTTTTTCATTCCTGCATGAAAGTGTTACCTACTAGAAGTAACCATAAAAAATACCCAGCTAAGTTACAATTATTTTACTCATAAATAAAAAAATATTTAAAAAAATGCCTTGTTCACGGATATTTTAAAAAAAAAAACTTTTAATATTTAAAAACCGAGGTCAATTTAATATCAAAGTAGTAATTTTGTTAATTGTTGCAAACAATCAGCTATTTTAATAATTAGTGGGAATATAATATTAAACTCTCTTAATTAAACTACGGTTTGATTAGTAGTTTCAAATGTATGTTGAAAAGTAGAATTTAGCAAATTTGAGGATATACTGGCATTTTATAATTTTGGTAGAGTGCCCATAATTGATGTATTTCCCCTCCATCATTTATTTTCACCTCAGAAATAATGACATTGATAAGGTCTGTCATGGAGGTGAGGAATTTTCCATTAATATAGGCCTAATAGATTCAGGGATAAATTTTTTTCTTTGTTGCTACAATCTGCACATGTTAAGCATATGAAAACATGTTCACTTCTCTTTTTACACTAATTTACATCCCTGAAATTCAAGTTCACGGAGATGAGAAGTCAGAATAACCACACTAAGTTTTTAAAGCAAAATCTAGCTTCTTGTTTTTCGACAAAAATCTCACAACTTCAACTATGGCTGAAAATAAACAAGGGGGATCCCTTGGATCACGGGAAAATAAAATTTGATGTCATTACTGCCACGTGTTAATGAGAAATGGCATTTTAAGTTTAAGTAACGGAGGTGAGCATTTTTTGTGTGACATGACTACTTATCCTATTAAAACGAACTAAAATACAATATTAAAAAATTAAATATACTTAAACAATTAGTATCTGAGACACTTGTGAAAGGAATAATAAATAAATATAGATATATACTTTTAATTAAACAAGTTATTAAGCAACATAAACAGTCACACCAGGTGTGTGACATGTCACGGAGGTGAGAATTCACATGTTGTGTACCGAAAATATACTAAAATAAAAATTATTTTTAAAAATTTGTTGGCAGGTGTAAATAGATATATTTTTGATGAAATTAAAAATCATTGTTAAAGGAATTGTTCCTTAAAGTTTTTTCTGTAAAAGGCGTGTGACAGAAAAGTTGCACTTTTTGAAGAATGACCCTTAAAGGTGATGCAGAATTTCCGAAAATTTTCCCCCGAATAATTCTTGAAAGAAAAAAAAATACCACTCGAAAACGTGAACATTTTCTCGATTTTAGTTCAACCTTTTTAAGCAGATGCTAAAGAAGTAAATACTCACGCATTCTGCTATAATTTTACAATAATTATAGTAAACGGCCGACTCCGCAAAAATTTCTGGAACGCCGCTATTTTCGCATTTTTCCCGATAGTCGTGAAAAAATAATCGAATATGGCTACAGCGCAAAATGTTATTGATAGAAATTCAAAATAAAAGCAACAAGTAACAGTGAAATCGAACCCTTTACAAAAATCGCGATCGCAAAAGTGAACCCTTTTTGTGCGAGAGGGTGAAAATCGGATGTATTTTAACATAAGAATTTTCATTACATTTCATTTTCCTCCTTTAACGTTTGTATTCAGAAATAGCGGCAAAACGTTCCCAATTTTTTCAGAAAGTAGGGGCTCGACTTATTCGCGGGTTTTCAATTTTTTCCCGATTTTGCTCCAAAAAGTAGAGGTGTTGACTTATACTCTAGATCGAGTTATACGCGAATGTATATACGGTTATGCCATTCGATCAACAAAAAAAAAAAAAAAAAAAAAAAAAAAAAAAAAAAAAAAAAAAAGAAGGGTAACGTTAGAGAAATAGTTTTGCTTATGGTGAGCGCTTTTAAGTTAAATATGACCATGAGTGCAGCCAGGACTCGCGTTAGGGGTGGGGGGCGAGTTGGAGGACCCATCGTGAACTCCTGTGACACCGTGAAAAAGTTCTTATCCGACAATTTTAACCCCTTCAGACCTGGTGTCCGGTATACCGGACAACCACTTTAAACAGCTGCTAATCATTTAATAATTGATTTAATTAGTTGATTTTTTTTGTAGTTGACTCTTTACATTCTGCTTATTATAATTTGTGAAATAATTTTTCGTTTTGGGATTTTCAACACTGACATATAAGGATTGAGAGATAGAGAGTGGCTCATTTTTCCAACAACGGATTTTCATCTGAAAAGCGAGGTTTTTTTCCTGATTTTTTTAAAAATGTATAATTTTTGATTAATCGTTTCAAACGCTTATATTATGTTCTATAATTGTTTGTAGAACATTTTATGATGAAGTTTGTTCGGTATTTTATCGTTTTTGTATATAAATGTATGTTCGTCAAAAATATAAGTTTGGAATATTGGACGTGCCATAACTCTTTTAATTTTTCTCCTACAAACTCAAAATTTTGTCTATAAGATACCCTTTACCATAGTACACTGTGTACCAAATATCAACATATTTGGTCAAATATTTCATAATTCCGACGGAAGGGGTTAACTGACGATTAGAAAAATTTGGAAACTGTGAGACAGTTTTGCAATTATGGGCTTAGTCAGGGATCACGTTAGAAAGCACGGGCAGAGGGATTTCCCAATGGGTAGTCACGGAGGGTCACTATGGCCTCCCAAAAAGTTCTTATCCGACAAATTTCGACTGATGAGTCGAAAAATTTAGAAACAGTGAGACAGTATTGCAATCTGCAATACTGTAATCATTTTACAATTTTTTTTTTCATGATTCCTAATGTCTCTTTTTCGTGGATGTAGGAATGTATGCATGCTTGTTGTTGTTGTTGTTGTAACTTATACCACTCGGAGACTCGAGCCCGAGTAGCAATGCTACTCGATTTTAAGGCAGAGAGGTACGGCTTCCGTTTAATCGAGCGCCTATTTTAGGTGGAAGTCCGATTTGGCTCAGACAACACGATGGATGGCAGCCCCATCTACGGACAGATCGATAATTTAGAACCAGAGCAGAAGCCGAATAACTTTTTGGTCTAGCACTCCCAGAGGTATCGTTTCACTTGGAGGACATTGTGACCACGAGCATATTCAACGTCCCCCAGTCACCCTTAATGAAGACGGTGGATCTTCGACCGGCTAAGATCGACCTAACCAGAGGGTCCCCCTTCGGTCACAAGTCCGATGCCTTACCGATCAGGCTACCCCGGCTCTTATGCATGCTTGAATTTTATTTATTTATTTTTTATCATTCAGTAAAATTATGCAGTAATTTGAGAAATCTCCCCTCCCAAAATGTTAGGTACGGGACACCCCTGGAGGCAAGGTTACTTCGGTCTTCAAAGAAGTAATTAATACTCGACATAATAATGCAGAGAAAGTAAAAGACCCAAAAACAAGCGTAAAAATCAAATTTTTCATTTAAAAAAATGCTTGAAATTGAATTTCCATAAAAAATGGAAGAACTAGAGTAAGATAACGAATTAAACATGTTTTGATCAGGGGTGCCCCGAACTTAAAATTGGGGAGGAGGGGGTTCTCAACCTCAATTTACCGAATGAAGTTCGAAATTTTACCGAATAGTAAATTACGAATTTGCTTACATGTACTACCAACATGTAATGAGAGAAGGCATCAAGCATCTTTAAAAGGGGGAGGGGGGAATGGCAAAAAAGAAATTTTAGGGGAGGTCAAAGTGACCTACCTCCCTTTGGGGTGCCCCTGTCTCTGATCCGGGGAGGGGCAGTTACCCCCCCCCCCCGGTCCCTCTTGGCTACGCCCTTGAATATGGCACTAATTATCAGGAGAGAAAAAACAAATTGGTGAATAAAACCATCTTATCGGAATGCAGTTCAAAAAGAATCGTTTACATTTTTGAATCAGTAATGTCTGCTCTAAAAATTGATTTTATTACACTCTGTCACAATTTGACAATAAACTTATATTCACCCCATCTCTCTTTTTAAACTATAATTCATGTTTATTTGTATTTAGTAGGGGATCTGTTTAATATATCCGATTAATTTAAATGCACTGATCCTTAATCACTTTTCTATGAGCAAACATATTTTAACCTTTTTGAACAATATTTGTAATTTCATTTAAAATGTAGTAACACAACAATAAACTGTAATTTTTACTAATTACAGTTGAATGTCTGTTTAGCAATCGATGAATAAGATCTTCACAAGCAAGCAAGTCACATTTTGAAAGAAAAAAAAATTAACTTAAGCAAACAATAGCTTAAGAAAAAGGTTCTACTTACTGGAATCCTGCACAAGAAATCCTCTTGAAGTAACTTGATGTAACACAAATATAATAACTAGCATAAACGGTAACAAATTGGGACAATAATTAGTTACGCGCGACATTTTTATCCAAAAAATATGTACTTAATTCCTAAAAACTGCTTTGTTCCATAACAAAAAATAAATAAGCGACTTGAAAAGAGGCTGAGAGTCCTTTGAAGTGGAAGATGGGCCCAAAAAGTCACTCGGTCATCGGCTGTGCCTCCTCCTCCATAGAAAAACCACGACGTCTTGTCATCGCTCAGTTCGGAGCCTCATTAAAAGTGATGAGTTTAATATGGAAGATGTTTGATTTAAAAAGCGCGGGAAAAAGCACTTCAAGTGGATCGAGTGACATTTTTACGAGAGGTTTGATCTTCGTTCTTTCGCTTTATCTCCTTCTTTTTTTTCGCCATGGTTTTAGTTATCGTCTGCTGTTTCTCTCGACTGCCAGATTTCGTTTATGAACTGTGAGTAATAACTTTGATTTTTCTGCAAGTCTTCTGTCTGGCTTTCGTTTAACAAAGAATGAAACAAAAGTCCGAAGAAATTATTTTAAAAACGGAAAGCTAATTACGTACAAAAACAAATGAGTAATTAGTCAAAAAAAAAAAAAATGCGTTTACGGAAAAAACCACTTGCTCATTCGTTGTCAGTTTTTAAAGTGAATCGTTAAAAGACATGAATGGTAAATAATGAAATGAATATAAATGGTTGTTGGGGGGGGGGGGGGAGTTGGTCATTTTCACTTCGAATCTGACTCTGCAACCGTGGCAGAGAGCTGTGGTTTCGACATGAAAATGACCAATTACGACAGTTAGAATTTGAAGCTTTCGACTCTGACTCCACAGCTCTTGTACTGTGACATAAGACGAAACTAAAAGAAAATATAAAAAGAAACCCCTGCATAGTCAAGCATGCGCCAGGAGCTGAAATAAAGCACCGAAGCCGTTTGCAAGACTCGTTCTAGAGGGAGAAAAATATTTTTTAAAAGTTAAATATTGCTTTGGTAATGCTTTCGCATCAAACCAGTTTTTGAGCTACAATGAAATAATAAAATAATAGTTTAAGAAACTAAAAAAACACGCTTTCGTAGCAAAATGAACTAAAAAGTGAAAAAGAATCTTTGGATGATAGTAGTTGACCAATCACTTAATTTTAATGTAATACAAAAAAGCGTGGGGTGCTGTCTATTTACATTTTTGCTTGGACAACAAATGGAAGAAATTCAAGACAACTGATAAGAAGCCCCCCCGCTTTTTTGTATTACATTAAAATTAAGTGATTGGTCAACTACTATCATCCAAAGATTCTTTTTCACTTTTTAGTTCATTTTGCTACGAAAGCGTGTTTTTTTTAGTTTTTTAAACTATTATTTTATTTTTCTGCTTTTTAGTCTTATGTTGGAGAATTATCAAGTGACGAAATTATTTATAAAACGAGTGCGAGGTAATATCATAAAGTTAAGACAAGGGCATCCCGATGGGAAGCTACTGTGAGTCATCGATGTATGTTTGCAGAAATCATATTTATATTACTTTGAAAATTTGAGATGCATTTGAATAAAAGTTTTGTTCAACAATGGTCTGATCAGCAATGAATTTCCAGTTGAAGGCTCACCTAAATTTTGGCATGAAATTAGTTAAAAACAATTATATTTCATGTTCTAATTACCTTGGAACATTGGAACAAATTTTGTCTGATGCAGAAAAATACAAGGTTTTTGTAGATATTTTTAAATATAATTTTTGCGAGCATTTTTTGATGTATTTTTTTAAATTTTTCCTTTTTCACATTGTTGGATTTATGCCAAAATATTGATTAAAATTGGAGGAAACTAACAATTAAAAGGGTTAATTAATTAATTTGATTATAGAATATTGCATTGTCATCGGGTCTGAGATCGCGTGTCAAATTTCAAAAGAATCCGATCGCAGGAAGTGGGTGAAATTTGAGCTGCAAGATTCCATTACAAGATACATACATACATACATACATACATACATACATACATACATACAGGTGAAGCTAATAAAAGCGTGTTAAAAATAATGGTTTCTTCTCTTAAAAGTTTTCTGCACATTTTTTAAAGTTTCCGCGAGACATGAACCCTTTTTCAAAAATCTCAGAGTGAGGGAAATGATTCTAAGCCAAGTGTCAAACAACTACATAAATAAATCTGTACAGTAGAGAACCAATTATCCGGGAAGTTCGGGACCATCGCTGTCCCGAATATCTGAATTACCCGGTTTTCTGAATCGCTAAAAAGCGCTATTGGCCGTTTGTGTATGAAACTTAAATTACTATAATAAATAGTAATACATATTAAAATAAGAAGAAAACAGTTCAGAAATGCTTATTATTGAAAGTTATCCATAAGACCTGAGACCCTCACATTCATTTTGAAAAGGAAAAAAAAAAAAAAACACACAACTTTTCCATGTTTTAAAACGGAAGAAAATGAAGGGAAGGGCAGGAAACAAGTTTTTGAACGTAAATGTGCGATTTTTCTACTATAATGTTTGAAAGAATTTGTTTTCAGGAACGCGTTTTTTTCTTTTTTTTTTTTTTTTAAATTTTTTTGTAAAGGTTTAGTGTTTGCGATTACGGTAGTTATTGATAACTGTTGCTTTTGCATTAAGTTCATAATAATAGAAATTCGATTTATGAGTCTTGCGTATAACGATTTGTAGATTCTACCATCAACTATCCAAAAAATTCGTAAATCTGGTTTTCGGTTGTTTCCCGCGCTTTTCCGACGTCACTTAACGCTCCAAACGGCTTTAATTAGAGACTATTCAATAAAATATTGTATTTGAATGTGAAAATATTTATTTCTTTAGTATTCAGTTGAAATAAAACACGAAAATTTCAGAGTTACGAGTGAACTTTTTAATTCAAGAAAATATTTCGGAAATTTTGCCCCGCGTTAAGGATAACCCTTTGAAGTTCGTTTTTGTAAATATTTTCCCGAGTTATAGAAGAGTAATATGGTATTGATTAAGAAGCCACTCATATTCTTTTAGGTATTTCAAAAAAAAAAAAAAAAAAAGCTTAGTTTTCAAAACATGCCGAAGATGCGTATTTTTTTAAAAATGGCGGGAAAATCGGCAAAAGGTTGCCGGTTTTCTGGTTTCCCGGTTTTTTGGTTCCCGGATAAAAGGCTCTGCACTGTACATATAAAATAGCTTGTCCTGACTGACAATCAACGCACAGCCAAAACTACAGAGGTTAAAAAACTGAAATTTGGAACATAGGTATATTTTGCAACGTAAGCGCGTGCTAAGAAAGGATTTTAGGAAATTTCAATTTTAAGGGGGTGAAACGGGATGGGGAACGTTGCGCACTTATATGCGAAATTCTCAAGAACGGGCTCGAGTTCAGGGTTGAACCAGGTATTAAAAAATTCGAAATTTTACGAGGGTCACGGATATTTTAGCCTCAACTACGTAGGACGCTAATTATCGAAGACATTAATTAAAAACTCAATTTTACGTCCACTTGAACATACGTCTATGCCAAGAAATGGTCTGATTTTTTCCGGTTTTTGTACCGTTCGAAAGCCCATAAAAAATAAAAATAATAATTTCAAAAATATCGGCAAAGACTAAAGCCGCGGACATCGAAAAATGACTACAAAAAAAGTTATAAGCGTTTGAAGTAAAAATTAATTTATTTCAAAAAGAAATTTCTTCTTCCATTTTTTTGCGCGAGATTAATTTTATCTTGAAGAAAAGTTGAACAATATTATTTGTTGCCATTTCTTGCTCCAGTAACTAGAAGTAAAATTTCTTGCAATCTTTTTTAATGTATTCGCAACTCCAACAAACTATAGGGAGCACTGCAGCCACTGTCTAATGACTGATGAAAAAGGTAAAACAAACGCATGCCGTAGCGTAGAAAATGCTCATAGTAAATTTTGTTCGTATGCAGGATTTTTCGCTTTATTCTTTTTAATTAATTTTCAAAGTCTTGTGGATATTCTGGCCCACGTAGAAAGAAATGAGAATTCAACAAGCATTACTAAACGTCAAAAATTAATGCAACTTATGTAGTTCGTAGTTATAAGCAGCCATTCCAGCAGTCGTGTTCGTTAACAGTCGAAGCTCTGTATTTGAACAAGTTTGAAAGCCTTCAACTCGGATTAAAAACTACTGTTTCTATTTGCGTACAAAGACTTTTACTAGGTAAGTTGAACTTTTTAAATAACTACTCAATTTTAAAACTCGAAAAAAATAATCGGAAAGTACCTTTGAAATTCGATAAGGGTAGAATTTACTTCTAATTTTGAAGGTCATCTTGTCTTTTTTCAACAACAAGAACATTCGGCAGGTTTTACTCTATTTCCAAGCTTTTCGAGGTCTTTTTTTGCATTCTGCAACATCTGCTGCTAGCGAAAGAGCATTTCCTCTTTGAAACTTCTAAAAACGTATCTGAGAAATACAATAGGGCAGAAGAGATTTTAAATATAATGTATAATCTTAATTTAAAAAAAATCTTTGAATTAAAAATTTTCACAGCTAAATGGTCAGCTAGTCCCCCCCCCCCTCCAGCCAAAAACATTATGGAACATCTCAACTTTCAATTCCAGATCTTCAATTTTTTAGAATTTCCAGGGAAAGACTCCGAATACTTTCAACATCGTTTAAAATTGCGTTCGAAATTCGCTTAAAATTCCGTTTTTGGAGCTTCAATTTCGAAGGATTACTGTCCCTAATGTTACCAAATATGGTCCTATAATCGCATTTTCAAGACTTCATTTTCAGAAAATATTCGGACAAGGGCCCCCGAACTACCTTCCTTTAATATCATCAAAAAATAGGTTTTTAAACAGCCACTTATAAAAACTTTAAATGGAATAATCTCTGAACCCCTCTTTATAATATCATAGAATATTATGGTTAAGTTTTTATGACTTCAATTTTGAAAAAAATTCTAGGGGAGAGCTCCAAAACCCCTTCCCGTAAAAATCTTCAAAGTTTGTCTACAATACGTTTTTAGGAACTGCAATTTCAAAAAATTGGAGGGAGGAGGAGGAACTTATTTCTAAATTTGGCCTATAACCGCATTTTAAGTCTTCAATTTCTGCAAATTTCAGCAGAGTCTCCTGTACCGTTCTTTCCCCGAACATCACCAAAGACCAGTGTCGCGCCAAGCCTGATCGGCGCCGTCGTGCAAATGTCTTTTGTGCGCCTTTATGCTCTGGCGTTCGGATAAAATATAGTTAACACCTGGAAAGAGGTTTTGTAAACAAATATAAAATGAAAAAAAAAAAAAAAATACGTTTGGTGTTTAATTTATTAAAAAAATAATGTGTGAATATTTAATTTTGAAATATGGTGTACGTTTTTACTTCATGTCTCGAAATTATTTAGAGTTCAGCAGCTCCTCTGATATGCTAATAATGCATTTCAGAAAAATGAAAATGTTTGAAAAATCAAAGTTCACGCCACTGTGAGCATCTATCTAATCTTTAAGTGATAAATAATTAATAAAACAGTTATGCCTGACAAAACATGACAACAGGAGCAGTGGCACAACTAGAAAATAGTTTTAGAAAGGTATACATTGAAAAAAAAAAAACTTTTAAAATTTTTGAAATTTGTAATTGAGGCCCCTAGTTTCAAAACCGGATACTTGTAGGAGCGGACAAACGCTCAACTTGTAAAAAGTCCGGTTTTGAAACTGAGGCAGACCTTCCCGCCCCATTTCAAGGGGGAAAGAAGCGGTTTTTGAATCTAATATTGAGCAGGCAAATAGGCCTTATGATTCTCTACAAGATTAACAAAAAAAAAAAAAAGAAAATCGAATTTTTTGCAAGTATTCGGTTTTGAAACTAGGGGACTCAATTTTAAAAACGCAGTTTTAGACGGTCTTTGGTGGTGTAATGAGAGAAAACGGTACAAGGGGCTCCGCGGAAATTTGTAGAAGTTGAAGCCTTAAAACGCGATTAATAGGCCATATTTATTGACGTTAGAATAAGAGATGGAACTCTGGGATTCTACCCATTTTTTTTATATTTTTTTTTGTAAAACAACTAGAAATCAATTCCTCCTCTCCCCCTCCATTTTTTTGAAATTGAACTTCCAAAAACGCAATTGTAGACAACTTTGAAGATTTTTTACGGGAAGGAGATTTTGGAGCTCCCCCTGGAAATTTTTTCAAAATTAAAGCTCTAAAAACTTGAGCAATCTTCTATGATATTAGGAGAAGAAGTAAGAAGTTCAGAGGGTATTTCACTTAAATAATGATATTAAAGGAAGGCGATTCGGAGGCCCTTGCCCGAATGTTTTCTGAAATTGAAGTCTTAAAAACGCGATTGTAAGATCATATTTGGTAACATTAGGGCCGGCAATCTTTCGAAATAGAAGCTCTAAAAACGCAATTTTAGGTTGTTTTCGAAAGTAGATTCAAGCGATATTGTTTGGTATTCGAGGATTTTCCATGGAAATTTTACGAAATTGAAGCTCTGGAAACGAAATTTGATATGCTACGTAATGCTTTTTGTGGCGGGAGAGGGAGAGAATCTCGGAGGAGTAGTATTTTGAAGACAATCTTGCTTTCAGACGAACTAGAAAAAGAAAAGTAATAAGGAAAAAAGAAAAGAGATAGGACGGAGGGCGGAGTAGCTGGGGAACAATTAGCTGTAACTACTGAAAATTTTTAATTCAAAGATTTATTTTTGAAAGAAACTTAAGTTTTTCCCTAACATCATTATTTTTTTCTTATCAAAATCACTTTGTTTTCCCTAAGACGCGTTTTTTTTTTTTTTTTTTTTGTCTTCAATAATAAAGAATATTTTTGAAAAACATTCAACTCAACATTCTGGAGGTGCATAAATTATAATACAACATATTCACTGCAAGAACCAAAATGGGGAATAGCAAATTTCTTGCGCTTCGCATACTTAACCTTGTGAAATTATAGACATACCGAAACAACATTCACGGCTCCACAAATGAAGAAAAATGCTCATGTATGCATAAATTAAAATCATGTGTTTTCAGTGCAGAAGATTGCGCTTTTGAATTGCATGTTTGGACACAAAAGGCAATTTTTTCCTTTTAGAAAGACAGCGAGGAGGATTGCTTGTTTTAATGAGCAGTATAATTTCACCATCACTATTAGATGTAATAAAAAGTTCTTTTTTTTTGGGGGGGGGGGAGATTTTTTCCACTCATTTGGAGCATTTTTGATTGATAGAGCTCAGCGCCTTTTTGATTTTGGCGCCGTCGTGCACCGCACGACCTTGCACATAGGGACGGCGCGGCCCTGCCAAAGACCGTCTAAAATTACGTTTTTAAAACTACAAGTTTCAAAATTGAGAGATTCGATAAGCAAATCATTCAAATTGATGAGATTTATTTACGTACTGTAGCCCCCTTCCCTTAAAAATTTTTTAGTTGCACCACTGTTTTGTGTTGTATGTACGTGTGTGCATATATCGTTACGAGATTTTTTTTAATTAAAAAAATGTCCTCCCATTGTTACACAGAAACTAATACTTGTACTTTAAATTACTGCTCATGTAGTTTTAAAGAAAATAATTTGAAGACAATAAAAAGAGTTACACATTTTTTTTTTCTTTGACTGCATAAATATTCTGAATCTGGCCCTTGGACGCCGGCAGATTCATATGCAGAAGCAGAAGGGTACACTCACATGTAAATCACTAAGATTTTTTTTACTAGTTTTTTAATTTTTTTTTAGTTTAGTTTATCTATTTTTATTGTATTTATTTTAACTCGAACACTAAGATGTATTTTCATCTTTGTTAAAGTTAATTAACTTATATTTTTTACATATTTCTCTGATCACAATATTTTTGCACTTTGTAATTTGGTTTTGCTTCAAATAAAATTAATTTTACTCATTCAAAATAATTAGTTATTAGTAGATTAAAAATAATATTACAATTAAAAATATAAGATTAATATTGCTTTATAAAATTAATTTATTTTGAAAAATGGAAGATGGGAATGATGAAAGGGCTTCCCTTGCAGCTCCTTGCCGGTGCTGCAAGGGAAGCTTACTGCAGCGCCGGAAAGCGTACTGGACATAAACGTAACATTAATCATTTTCGTGATGCAATTTGTAGCTTTTCCCTATCTGATTAATTAAGTTTTGTTTTTGAAAGTCAGGGGGTGAAAGTGCACCACACCCTGCTGGCTATCATGGATATAAACACGAGATTAATATCTTTCGTGATTTACTTAGTAGTTTAATTATTTTGTAGGTAGTTCTGAGTTTAAAATGAATTTAATATTATTTATTTAACACAAATAATTATTTTAAGGAAGTTTAAATGTTAAAAAACATGTTTTAAAGAAACCGGGTGGTGGGGAGGGGGGCGAGTGCACCCATGATCTGGCCCCCTCACTTTTTCCCGAGCTGCCACTGATTTTAAGTTTTTTACTCATAGTTATAGCAGAACATTTGTTTTAATGTTACTTCATAGTTTTTTCAAGAAAAAAATAACGATTAAGAAAAATACGGCTTTTGAATTTATCTTTATGACTATGCAATTTTTTTGGTGCTGCCTGTGTGCTACCAAATACGGCTCAAATCTGATATAAAAAAAGTTTTTATTACAAAATTGATGCTAAAATTGTAAACAGTAGATATTTTTTAATCTAAAAACAAAAGATTTTTGCTTTCAATTTATGTGAAAAAAATATCTTTTTGAGTTAGGAAAACTTTCTGTGAAATCGCCCATTTATCAATTCTTGATACAACTAAATAATAATTGTAGCCTGACAAGAATAACAATTAATGCTAGATAATTTAATTATATGACATTACGAATTATTATCAAAAGAAGATGATACTTTGCCTTGCTTGGCTAGCGCTAATTATTTTGCATTTGTAGCCGAGTTATTTTTCTCAAATTGCGGAATCGGTTAATTAAAAAATTTTCTGTTTCGTATGTTTCTAATTTCTGAGTTATGATTTAATTAAGTCATGCTATGCAAATCATCAACAAAACTCTCACGGATATATGGTGGTAGCTTTCTTTTCAATTTATCTACCATTATTTATTTTTACTTATGAAATTCTGTAATGTTTCTACCATTTTATTCCACTCATGATAAAAAATAAAAATAATTTAACTGACATGCGAAATCTCGCCAAGGGTCCTTTGCACGCACAATACTAAAACAGTAACTCTAAACAAATTTGGCGAAACCTTTCAGCAGAAAAAAACAACATATTCTTACAAATTCACAAAAAACAATAAAATGTTTTACCTGGTATAACGTTATCCAAGTTTGTTAATCCAGAGTTTTCTTGTGTTTACGCTTTCACCATTTAACAACCAACTCAGTTTTTAGAAGGAAGTAAGGAAAACTAACATTATTTTGAGAAGCTCGGGAATACTATTAAGGGACAAAACAATTTCTGCAGCTGTAAAAAAACACCAGGATAGTTTGTTATTATTTCCTACCTACTGTATTTCCCTCCCTTGACACTGAAGTCAATTAACTGTCAAATGGACTTCTAATGTCACGCAGCCGAGGCATGGCCAGATTTAACTCCTATGCCCTTTCTTCGATCTCATAACCGTACTTGCTCCCTCCCCCCAGGGTCGCCCACATGGGAAGTCACCGGAGGTCATTGTGGACCTCCAAAAAAAAAAGCCATTTTTGCCAACCCCTAGTTACGCTACTGCAGTTGGCAGTTCGATGATTACAGCTGAATGAATGGAGGACTCCTTCTGAGGGATCTGAGACTAGAAACTTCATGTTAATTATCAAAATGTTTTCCACTTTCTGCACGAAAATCATGAACATTGTGACGATAAGTTAATGTAGATTTGGCCAATCACATCTGTCACTGTAAAATACGAGCTTGTTCATATTTGGTGGAAGGGCTTGGATTTTTTTTTTTTTTTTAAAGAACACAAAATGTGCAATTTCACAACTACCTCTATACATGGGCGGAGTTAAGACTTTTGAGTCTGGGCGGGCAGGGGCCTGCCCAGAAATTTTGGGGCCCGTAATAAATGTCTTTTCCGGGCCCTCCTCCATGTTGTTTACCTTTATTTTTAACCCCTAGTTTTAAAAATATTGGGCTCCCTTCAGGCTCAGGCCAACAGGTGTCCCTTCTCCCCCCCCCATGGGCAGGTATAAGACCCCAAAAAAGAAAGGGCCAAAATAAATAAATAAAAAGAACACCAATATTGTGTGTGTGAAACTTTAGGCCGTTCATCTCTTAGGGTGGCCCTGATCTTTGGTAATGCTATAAAGGGGGGGGGGGGGACAAACCTTAAAATTTTACAAAAACTAATCTTTTGGTTCTGTCATCACCTGGATGATTGATACCTGTAGGTAAAAAATGTACAAATCAACACAGCCTGCCCACCTTGTTTTACGAGCTTAAAATTCACAAAGAAATAAAAGGAAGAATCCTATAAATTTGAATGAAAATATTTTATTAATAAAGAGCTTCGTCAAAGGGAAAAAGTCCTAAATGTGACAATGAAAATTCTGAAACATAAAAACAAAAAAGAAATGATATAATTAAGCATAATAGTTCAAATTCGCTTTCTTCTTTGCTTGAACTTCTAAAATTGCATCCATAAAATCTTCATGCGTAACAACAGTCGCTCCTCTTCTTAATGCAATCATACCCTGAAAAAAATTTTTAAAAGGTAAAAATACAGTAAATTTAGTTTTTTTTTTTTTTTTAATGAAACTAGTTCACTATAGTTTTGCCTACAAAAATTACTGTTTTTTATTGAGATAACTTGGTAAATTTTACAATTTTGGGGTAACTTCAACAAATGACAAGTTTAAACAGTGATTTTCACCCTCTTCATACCTGTGCCCTTTCACACAAAAAAAATTCTGCCCCCTTCAATTTTTTTAATAACACTACACAACAAAGAAGAACTTTTTGTCAGCATCCTGGTTTTAATTAGTCAATTCTTACTAATTTTGGGTTGAAAAAAACAAATAGGTAAATGATTTTGTTTTATTAGCTCTAGTTTGCAAGATACACGAAAGCCTGCAGGAGAAAGATGCATAGCAATTACCCATTGACTTAAAGGTAAATTTGAGAAGAAAAAAAAAATCTTGTGCAATAAATGTAATTAAATAGGTCCTGTTTCGTTAAACAATGGTTATTTTTCAGATAGCAGTGGTTTTTTTCCCTATTTTGTGGTAATTTTTTTTTGATTGCTTCTTGTACATCAAACACGGATCATCTCTTGTAATAGTCCAGCAGTATTTGTTGAGCATTAACTCAACTCAATGACCCTGGTATCTTGGATAAGATATCTTGGCAAAACTTTTCCCCATGCAGGGTTTGTACTCAATTTCAGAAATAAAATGAAGGAGTTTTGGTGGAGTTTTGAAGGAGTAAAATAAGATTTTGAAGCAGTACTTTTGATTTACCAATAAATGATGTCACTTTTTCCCCCAACATATTTAACCCCCTTCCTCCCTTTGTCACAAAGTGTCACTCTACCCCTTACTCCTATGCCTCGGTTGCGCAGATGGTTAGCGCGTTCTCGTATATTGCCTCAAAATCAGTTTCACCCCTTACTCCTCTCCTTGTCACTCGTCAAATTTTTCATAAACATCTACTATATATTAAAATCTGTTCGCGTCTGTCTGTCTGTCTGTCTGAAGATCTATCTTCTCGAGAACCGCTGCGAATCGAGAGCCAAACGAAATACCGATCAGTTCGAAATTTTCCAAAGAAAACAATAGGACCAATCTCGTAATTGTGCGACTTTAATTAGCGGAGATATTTATTAAAACGTTAATTAACATAACGTTATTCAGGAATTTTTATTTCTTTCCTGTTGCCATTTTGCATTTGGGTGAGCAAGTAAAATTCTAATGATTGTTTTAAAAGAGATTTTTTGGCTGCTGTCCAAATCTTAAAACAACGTTTCCATCCAGAATTTCATTTTAAATTAGTTTAAAAATTGGTTGCTCTATTCGGACATAGCCTTTATTTTATCGTCTGTCCTTTTTTAATTTTTTACATTCAACGTTCTTAACTCTTTTCAGCATATGAAAGTTGTTTCTTTAGCTATGTTTATTGATTGTAGCGTAAGTTTATCATTCACCAACCTCAAATTTTGGTACATTTAGGATGTGCGACTAATTATGTTAATTTTGTTGGACTTTTTCCCGTCACATGGGTGAGTTTTCGAATTGTAATAACTCTCTTTTTCCTTCCTGTTTCTATTTTTGAAATACAGTTTGTATCGTTAAAAGAACATGTTAAATTAAGATTGTTTGAATTTCTTTAAGTGAAACAGAGTTGAACAAAAATATTGTTTTTAAGGATTTTAACTAAAGCTTAATTCGAATCTGATGACTTGGTATTAAATTAATGCTAATTGGTATTTATTAAGTCTTGGTGCTTTATTTTCACGTAAGCAACCAAAAAGTATGTGTCATTTTATGTAAAAAGCTGATCGTAATCGTACATACAAATGTTTCAGATATAGTCTATCAGATTTAATTCAGTTTAAAGTGAGCACAGATTATAACTGATAATGCATGTATTTTTATCTTTTGTGCTAATTGAAAATACGCATAACTTGCATTATCGATAACTATGATTAACTTTAAAGGGATTTTTGCCAAAAATATGCTCTACTGGTGTTTTGCAAACCTTGCATTACGCGTATTTATTCTCCTTAGCGCTTTAGAAACTGATGTCAGAGTAATGCAAAAACATCAATTGGACATCTCTTTCGTTTTTTACGTAGTCCGTGCAACGCCGGGCACGCAGCTAGTATAGTTATAAAAACTGTGCGATGTCACTTTTTGCCATCCTCTCTCTGCACCCTTGTCATAATTTCATGAACCGGTCTCCCCCTCACGACATGACATAACTTGTGGATAACCCTTTTCACCATGTCAAAACTGCTATTTACGAAATTGCTTTTTTTTTAAAAAAACAAAATCACTTAAAAGAGTACATCTACTAATGTATTTTTAAATATTAAAATAATGATTGGACAAACTGATTTTTGCTGGGGGAGGGGGGGGGGGAGCAATAAGAATCATTAGGTAAACTAGAAAAAATAAGCGTAAAAAGTTATAGTTTTGATACAAAACATAAAGAGAACAGCTTGGCAAGCTCAGGACACTTTTGAGGGTTTTAAAATGAGACAAAGTAAATTTTCTGCCAACATGAGTTCAAGAATGAATTTGTTTGCTAGAAAAAGGTTTAAAATGGGAGCCAAATATAATAACTTGTCTGTTATTTTTTTAAATGCTACTCGAAAGTCCAGTCAGTTACTGTTGTGAATGAGACATTTTAAACTTGCTATAACCAAAAAAAAAAAAAAAATAAAAACCATTTCCACAATGGTTCACAACTCCTTATTCATCTAATAATATTTTCATTTTCTCAACTTTTATGGCTTCTATAATCAATTTGTAAATCACATCTTTATGAAAAAATAAATATACTAAATTACTACAGTAAAATTCAAAATAAAAAATACTCAATTAAATAGTAAAATACACTAAAACTTTGATTTACTTTGTATAAATCTTATTTGATTGACCTACTAAATTTCAACAAATATCTGAGATGTTAACTTTTACTTTAACAGTAATTCTCGAACTGTTCCACTTCATGAATAATTACATGTCTCTCTTAGGGTCAATGCCCTTTTCATGCTCACAATGATATCTTTTTCCAGGCAAACGTTTTTCTTCTACAAATCCTCTATTTCTTCCAAATAATAATTACTTTTCAAATGACAACCTAAGCTTTTCCTCTTAACCTTCAGGCTTTATGAGCTTCGATAATCAATCTGTAAATTACATCTTTACAAAAATTAAAGGTTACATTTCTATATATATATATAAAAAAAGAAAGAAAAAGAAATTGTTTAATTTAACAGTAAAATGTGCTAAAGCTCTATTTTTCTTTTAAAGTTCATTTTGGTCTGCTCAATTTTAGCCAAAACTTCAGACACTGTACTTTTCTTTTCTTTTAACAGTTTTTCACAAACTGTTTGACTTCATGAACAATTATGTCTCAGTGCATTTGTGTTTAGTAATAATGTGTTAATTTTTTTCCTCCCCTTCGCCCCTCCTGACGATCGAAGGGGAGGAAAAAAATCGCCCTCCTGACGATCGAAGAATTTAAAATGACTGTCATCGAGGAAGATTATGTAGTCTTAAACTAAAAAAGAAGGAATTTTGCAGGAGTTAAAACTAAAATGAAGGAGTTTGAAGGGCCCTTCAAAAAAAAAAAAAACCTAATTGAAGGAGTACTAGAGGAGTTTTGAAGGAGTGTACCAACCCTGCCATGTTCATCACTTAGCATCAGTTTTGAACAAAATACCCAGGGGAAAGTGAACAAAATCAAGACAAGTTTCAAGACATATCACATCAATGGTCACAAAACTTCGAAAACTGGGATTTTTCGACTAACTGTTTTTAGTTTTTGTCTTCTCTACTACTTAGAAATACTTGTAATATAACCACAAAAGACTTGTGGTCAAAAAGGTGTTTTTTTTTTCTTCCCTTCTAAAATGTTTATCAAAAGCAGGATCTTCATTAATTGTGCGTATTCGTAGTATTTGTATTGTATCTGTATTCGTTTCAAATACACAATTCAAATACAAATAATAGTAAATTTGTATTTGTATTCGTAGTATTTGTATTTCGTAGTATTGTGCGTATTCGTGCGTATTGTGTAGTATCCTATGGCAGGTGCTTCTATCAGTTGAGAAACAACGAGCATTAGTGAGTTTTAACTACCCTAGTTGGCTCAGTATCTTGAAAGCTAGAGCTAAACTCAGTTCTGTATGTGATGATTTTAGTGTTAAGCGTGGCAAAATACTATGGAAATAGCTAATTTTGAACAGGATGCATTTTAGGCGTCGAATGGTGTAACTTGATTTTATAAATTTAATCACGGTGTTACAATTTATTAAATGGGTTAGAAAAACAGTACCATCCCAGGTAGCAAATAACGTTTAAACATTTCATGAGTGCTTTGAAAAAAAGATACCTGAGATATTTTACATAAAGTAATTTTATGCACCAAAATATATTTAGTTATTATATTAAAAATGACTATTGATAGTTTTACTATTCAACAAATTGTACAGAATAACAGAAAAATAGGTAATTGAAATACAGCATGGATGAAATATTGATGCTATGAGTGGGTATATTTTTGAGCATAAGTTTGCTGAAACTATGGTGGTAGTTCTTATCGTCTGCAGCTGCAGCTGATCCTAGGACTTTAATTTAATTATTATTATTTTCAGTGTCAGCTTGAGTGGCAACATTTAAATTTAATTTTCTTGGTAGAACGAAAGATCCAGGAGTAGCGATAAATCAAGCAGCGTTGCTGCATCACATTCTTTTCTTTCTGAAATATCTCCATCATTCTAAGTTATATTTATTTCTGAATTTATGTTAAATGTTACGTTCGTGTGATGTAATAAATGTTCAGTATGGTTATGCAAGCATATTTTATTGCGAACTCACACCAAAGAGTAAGCGGCTCTACAAACTCTTAAAGTCACGTAGCCCGCCATGCTCAACCATAATTATTGAAAAGACATCAGTTCTTAGAGCGGGCGCTCAAATCTGAATGCCTTAGTGATGACGTTTTGCCGATTCTTTTTTTTAGAAACTAATTCAACTTTACAGATGCTTTTTATTAAAGATTCATAAAAACTTTGCAGAATTTGCATAATGTATATTGACTAGCTGTTATACATTACATTAATTTCATAAAAATAACTTAGTATATAAATATAGTGCTACTCAGCAGAATATGGAAAAAAAGCGTGCCACTGAAATACATTAAAATATATATATATATATATATATATATATATATATATATATATATATATATATATATATATATATATATAACTAAAAATAAAATTAAATAACTTACTGCTTCAACACAAACAGCTTTGCACTGTGCACCATTGAAGTCATCAGTACACCTGGCTAACTCTTCAAAATTTACATCAGGACTAAAATTACATTTTAAAAAAAAGGAATTAAATATCGATAAAAAAAAATTTCATCAAACAATTTTTTTTTTAAAGTTTACAATATTTAGCTTGCTTGTATAATGTACTGCTTTCAATCAAAATTTGATCAGTTAAATAATGTATGTGATAGGTTTTCTAAGCAAATGTTCCATAAAAGAAGTACAGGGTGGCGACAGAAACTGTGAAAAAAAGTTCCCTGACTTTTCCCTGATTTCCCTGATTAAGTTCACCAAATTTCCCTGATTTACGTTACCAATGATAATGGTTTTCTTTCTTTGCTCTGCTTGAAATCCATTATATATCTGTATAAAATGCAGTATTTTTAACGTTTTAAGCTGCGTAACGTTGTTGAACTAAAGATATATTTTAAAAAGATGCTACTTTTTTAATAAAATGGTTAAAAAAAACATATCAAGTCAATTTTTTGGGGAAAAAAACCCTACAAAACAGTATATTAAATTTTTCACATGGAAAGATTATAGAAAATTAAAAGAAAAAAATTACTTTACTTTCAGAAACCACATAGCATAAGAATTTTAAGAAACTAAAATTACTCGAAAAAACATATGTGTATTTATGATAGAACAAAAAAGAAATTGAAATTATTTTGAAAAGTTTTCAAACAGTGTAATAATTGTTGCAAGAATAACAAGTAATAGTGAAAGAATAGAAGTAATGTAGTTATTCTTATATAACTAATTGACATATTTATGCAAAACAGATGAAACCATTTGACTTCCATTCATAGGAGCTTTTCTCTAATCAAAAACAGGTTTTAATGAATGAATACAGCATTTTAACAATAAAAAAATAAAGATATTTACTTTAGTGCACAAGTTTACTCTATTTCAAATGATTTCAGTACGTAACGGAAAAAAATCTGAGATTGCTTTTGTAACAAAAAACTTTAAAATGCAAGAAAAAAAGAAAGCATTTAGTTAATTTCAAAATATATAAAAGAAGAATACAACTTGGTTATAAAATTAAAGAATCACTTAAGTCTGAAGAAAAGAAAACCTTTATAATCTGCTGTGACAACAAATAGTATAACGGCAAAAAACAAAGTTTTTTTAATTGAAAGTTCAATTTTAGCAATTAAATTAAAAACGCGAAGAAGTAATAACTTTTAAGCTTTGATAGTATTAATTCAGAAACCAAAGATTTCTTCTTGAAATCGTGATTACAGCACCCTAATTACTTCGAGACAATGGAATAAAGGCAAAGGAGCTAAGGCATTAATGAAGGTTTTCTCTTTGCCTATATGGTAGTTTATTTTATGTAGCATTGAAAGCGTAAAAGGAAATTTCAAGCTAGGTAAAATAAACAACCACAGACACAGAAGCAATCTTAGGAAGTTCATCCTGTGGTTAATAAGTAAGATTCAATACTTTGATGTTGAGGAAAAAAGATGCACAAATATAAGGCAGTGTATAATCGCACCTCATTAATTTTACTTTTTTTTTGAACAGAAAATTGGTGGAAAATGCGTAGGGAATTAGAGTACTTAATTTTGTAAAGCAAAAAAAAATCTTTTTTCTTCATAAAATCAATTTTCCCTGATTTTTTGTCATTTTTTCAAAATTCCCTGATATTTCCCTGATTTTTCCCTGATTAATAAAGTTCCCTGACTTTTCCCTGATCTCCCTGATTTCCCTGATCTGTCGCCACCCTGAAGTAATGCAAAAATAAACTTTATACAGCTTAAAAATTCTCCTTTTGGGGCTATGAAAGGAAATACATGTATATAATATATGAAGGGAAATACAAAAGATTTTTCTTTTCAACTCCTAAACAAATCATTCCACAACTTACATATATCAGTGAAGGCACGAAGTGTACACTACTATACTACATAAAAAACACATCAGTTGTGGGTTTAAAGTGTTTGCTAATGAGAATGTATTAGTTAAAAGAGTAGTATTTGAAACAATAAAATGTATTAAAATAGTTTTTCAGCAAAGCCAATTTTCAGATTTACTTCATTTACTTAAGAAATTTAACCAGTTTTAAGAATCAGACTTTAAGAAAACACCTTGCTCAAGATCAACGATATAAGTTGTACTGACGTTGCAGATTCTCCAGTTGTTTGCCATACATACGATTTTTCAGAAACAGAAAAATTAAGTTGGTAGTGGAATTTCGCTAATTTGCGGAAAATGGATTTATTTCATCTCGATGCATACAAGTGCGGCAGTGAGAAGCAAAGCGATGTAAGTGGCAAAATTAAATTGGAGACAACCAGTACACATGGAAGGTGAACCTCTCTTGTGTCTTGGGGCAAGAGATGGTACTAGTAGTCCTTTTAGCTGCTGCTATACAGCATGATTTAGAAAAAAATTTCTATGAAAGTCTACCTAATGTGTTATCTTTAAACGTGTTTTACTCGAAACTTGAAAATGTCCACTTACATCCCTTTGCTTCTCACTGCCTCAAATGGCAATCACAAAAGTCATTTTCGATTCTGGGGGCTAGTTTAAATTTTAAATATGTCCTAAGTATTTTATGCATGTAGTTTTTATAAGAAAGTATGTCCGGCATATACTTACTATGGCATTTCCTTCAAATACTTAAGTTAGAACAGTGCAGAAAAATATGTTATTACATATTAAAAAAATAATAATTTTAAGCTCCTAAGCAAAATATTTCGAGCAAATTTCTTTGCAGCCAGCATTTATTTGTTTATTTTTATCCATTTAAAAAAACTTTTTTTGAATTTGATAGAATTTTGAAAAATGCATAATAACCTTATCAAATTCTGTTGGCAACCAAAACTTTTTGGTTAGTTTTAATGCAAAATTGTAGTATGTTATTTCAAACATTTTTTCCTGTACAAACTTTTCAACCGAATAAGTGTCTAAAAATTTTATCCTATTTATTTAAAATCCATTTTTCTTTGACTAGCTTTCTGTACGCATTTAAGTATTCCTAATGTCAATAATGTCCTAATGCCTCAAATGTGGTTTAAAAGAATATCATTATTATTAACATTTTAGGAAAAAATATCACCAAAAATCAGCTTTATGCATGTAGAAAGGGTTTTCTTGTGTTCTGAAAACATATGCAATATATTTTATATTTTTGGCAAGTCATGGTGTTTCTCTTTAGAATAATGCATTACGTATTCAACTCAAAATTTACACAAACAAGATACATACTAAAATTATAAAATATTTGAATATGCATATTCTGTATTAAGTTTAGAGACCTATTATTATAAAAAGCAACCTTAAAATTTTTCTACTTTTACTTTAACACTGAAAACAAAGAACAACACATATTTTAAAGTGAAAATGGAAAAAAAAAAAAAACTTATTTAATAAATGATGCTAATAAAAAGCACTAAAAAAATATTTGGTAACAATAAGAGACCTGTCACATTCCTAATACTAAATGCTTCTTCTACTTTGATTCATTTAAAACATTTGTTAAGAAATCATGAACAATCTTTTTTGCAAAATAGTAAAATTATCTTACTCAACATTCATCTTCCTTGAATGGATCTGCATAATTCTAGCTCTAGCTCCTTCATTGGGGTGAGGAAATTCAATCTTCCTATCCAAACGACCAGACCTTAGTAACGCTGGATCAAGAATATCTACCCTGTTTGTTGCAGCTATAACCTAAAAATAAACGCGTTACAAGATTATTCCTTTAAAATGATTCACAGAATCAAATTCAAGCTGCTAGTTTAGCAGAATTGCTAACAATGGATTAACTTCCTCAATACAGCAATGGAGTCTTTTATTGTTCCCCCTGAAAATTAAGCCGGACTATTTAAGTGTCTTCTGCCAAAAGGGTTTTGCTAAATACACAAACGAAACGAAGAGGGTACAAGTTGTTGGCATAAAATATTATTTTATTTTTTTTCTCGGTCCACAGCCGATAATTTAAAGAAAATAATTTAAAGTTAAATGTACCTACTTTAAGCCCAGTCTGGTAAAAGTAGAACTTGTCAACTAGTTGGTGCTAACACTTCAATCGACAATTCCCCCACGCTATAATCAATGGCGACTGTTTACTAAAACCATTGAAGATTGCATGTCTCGATGTGTCGATTCAGAAAAAGTGGAGTTGTCACCTGATTGATTCGAATTAATTCCACTTGTTGACCGCACGTGCTATGGAGAGGAGTACGAATATTCGCGGCAGTGCATAGACTAATAATAAGAGTAGACCGAGCTATGGCAACCCTTTTGCTGCTCATAAACCAAACCATGTGACTGGTGGATATCCTAGCAACAGCGGGCGTTAGTCGTAGCAGACGATCGACGCCAGCGCGAAATAAAATAAATAGAATTGATGGAACACGGAAGAATGATCTTTTATGGAGTCCGATTTGTAAATTTGTTATTTTAAGTTGTAAATATTTTGTTAATATAGTGAGTTTTTCGTTTAAATAGTATTGTGCATTTTCTTTAGTCAATTTCAATAACTCTCTAAGCAATAAAAGATGCCAGCAACCAAGAGGAATCAGCAAACGGTAAGACTTTTACCTACAGTTTCAATTTAAGATACCGATTAGTACATTTTTGCGTTAACGCAAAACGTTTACGCCATTTCGTTCACGCCAACGCTGACAGCTCCAAATGAAATAAAAGTTACCGAAAACTGATCAAAAACTATTACTAATGTCAAAATAATGCATAACTAAAAGAAAAACAGTTCAATCTCTGCACCTGGAAGTTTTTTTTTAATGAAAACACACTGTCTTAAAATACATGTCGAGTGCCAAACTATAGATAATGCTGCCATGTAGCAACCATGCTGCCAAAGTCTTCGCCAAGCCCTTCCACTAGTCACATGATACATCTATGAACCAATTTTCTTTATCAGCAAGAATGAGAAAGCTCGGTCTACTCTTATTATTAGTCTATGCGGCAGTGGAATAAACAAATGAGTGATGGTTGAAGTAGAAGTTAGTGTGGTGACGTCATCGAGGCATGGAATCTCATTGGCTGATGAAACATATATATTGTGGCGAGTGGCAGCACTCTGGGCAGTCTCTCTTCTCTCAACAATCCCCAGTTGTTGTTTTTGATCGTGAAGCCTAGTTCGGCTCACGTGTGGGGGTTTTTTCCCCGCGATGCTAGCGGGGTTTTTTGTGGCGTGTGAATTGAAATATTTTAAGTCCTGGAATTAGTATGAGTCCAGGTGAAGAAACACTTGTGTTGTGTCCGGCCAATTAAGATTGCCGGGGAAGTGAGTTCCTAAGTGTCTACCTGAGATGTTCACCGATCTCCGAACTGTCTAATGTTGCCTTCCCGTTACGGACGTTCCTGAAGTGTGATCCGTGGGACTTTCTGTGTTTCTTCAAGTGGATCCTTCGGACTGGGCAGCGACTACATCGACAGATTGGTGACATCTTTCTTTTACTTACTGGAACCACTTTTGTTATGTTATTTTGGGGGTGTTTTTTTTTATGGGGATGTTATAATACAGTTCTAGTCATATTTAATAAATGTATTTTTCTGAAACATGTTTTTTTGCTTGTCTCCAACTTGACATTACACGGCCAGTTAATGTTGGCTTAGTTTAAATATCTTAACCTTTGGATTTTAAACTTAACTTTAATTATGCCAACACAAGTCCTGAGCAAAATGTAAAATCCCACCAAAAACATTCTGTAAAAAACTAGCCAAGTCTCGATGGAGCTGCTTGTTTATCTCTAAAAAGTAGTGAAATCTAGACAAAGTCATGACAAGTCTAAGGTTCCTTACTGCGATTTCTTTATTATTATAGTTAATGTTGTGTGACTTGGCCGTTAAACATTCTTTATACGTTAGTGGGTACAAGTCAATTTTGTTTACACGTTTTCCAAGTGGCAATTTTCCATCGTCAATGGGTAGCGGTTCTGGCGAAAGATTGGTGCAATGGTGTCATGGAGCACCTGGTTTTATACCCTTGTGTACCCTTTAACGGCCAAGTCACACAACATTAACTATAATAATAAAGAAATCGCAGTAAGGAACCTTAGACTTGTCATGACTTTGTCTAGATTTCACTACTTTTTAGAGATAAACAAGCAGCTCCATCGAGACTTGGCTAGTTTTTTACAGAATGTTTTTGGTGGGATTTCACTTCTTTTTGTAGAAACATTTAATTTGTGTAATGTTCGAGTAGACTAAAGTTAGGCTAGATTAAATTAGAAGATGTGTCCCACTACGCTGGACTTAAGCAATGACAGTCGATTTTTTTATGTACCAATAATAGAAGGGGACATTACCATATCTCTAATACACCTGAGGGTTCTTCATTAGATACTTCAGCTTTCGATTTTTGACATCAAATGAAGCTGCCCGCCAAGTTGAATATTTTTTATAAAGGCGTTATGTCGATCTCGAATAGTTTGGTTGGGCTCTTGTGTTTTCTAATCAGGGTCACTCGAGATCTTCAATTAGCCTAGTTTTTATAGTTTTCCCTTTATGTGGCTATCAAACCCTAACTCTGTACCAAATTTCACCTCTCTGAGTTTATGGGAAGTACTAGTTCTATTTTGATGATCATGAATGAGTGAGTGTCATAAATGCGAAACTTTGCTTTCGCTTAACTTCGGAACTAAATGACCTACAGACTCGAAATTTCGGATTTTAAGTATGTGATTATAGCTTACTAGATGACGAAAATTTCTGCGTTCTAGTCTCACCAGAAGGTTCTCAAATAGGGGCCCGAAAATGCGGCGAAATGGTTCCAGTAAAGATGGTACGGCAGTGTTTGCTTCGCGCTCGACTTGGCGGGGGCACTGCCGTGCCCCCAAATATAAGAAGGGTTGAAAATAATGTAAAGAATGTTATAGAAGTGAATGCAAACGGATTTCGAGGTGCGCCAAAATAGACACTGACGCTTATAAGTGTAGCAACAATTAAAATGCATAAATTTTGTGCCTCATGCATATAAGTTCTCAGGTATGTGTCAGCTTTTTCTGAGTTCCACAGCTAATAAAGATACAAGTCAAATCACCTTTGTTGCCTTCAACATACAAGTTCAGAAAAGTCCACTTCAAATTCGGTATGCAAGCAGCAGTTATGAATTGGCTTGGAAGCAACCATGTTTTAACTTCTATCCACAAAAAATAAAAAAGCTGATTACTGACACTCAAAGATCCATTTCACTCTCAATTTAGGAAATCAGGTCTTGTAGAAAAAATGTTCTGTAAGGGGTGGTTGACAAAGAATGTCTCACTTTGAGGGGCGTTGTGAAATTGCGAGTTTGTGACAATGGGGGGGGGGGGGGGGGGGGGGAGTACAAGAAATATGACATGACGCATTCTTAGTGCAACAATATGCTTATAAAAAATTGCGTGACATTAAAACACGGGGTGGGGATGGGTTAAAATGAAGTGTGAGGCATTGTAAAAAAGGGAAGAAGGTCAAAATTTGTTGAAAAAAAAAAGCGACACCATTTTTGGTTAGTCCCTAATGCAGTACTAAGTTTTAAATGACTCCCAAGTCCACGGATTGTTAAATGTTTGTCAAATCCGAAAGCAGAATTAAGACAAGCTTCTATTTTTACTTTCAGATTGTCAGCAATGCATCGTACTGCACAATTGTGAATCACAAACTAACTTATATCTTTTCTAACCAGAAAGTTGAAAAGGTAGTGAAAAGCATTTCAAAAGAAATGATAACATGACAGTTTAACTTGGCCATGCTGCACTTTTTATTGGAATACAGTTAGCATTATTTTCCCTATTTGGTCAGCAGGAGCTTTTAAAGACAAAGTATATCAGGGTTGAGGATATAAGAGAGCGAGTTTAGTCGTGTTTGACACAAATACAAAAAAAATGTGAAACATATATCTTAAGATCTTTTTAAAAGAAACATCAAAGAATATATATGTATACCTTGATATCAGTACTAGAACTAAATCCATCTAACTGATTCAATAATTCCAACATAGTCCTCTGTACCTCCCGATCACCAGCTTTTTCACTATCAAAACGTTTTGTGCCTAGAATAAAAAATTATTAATTAAATTTCTTTTACAAGCTACACAAACAATTTTAAAATCTTAACTTTTAGCCTTTTGGCTCTTTACTAATTGAAGACCTAAGTGCAAGAAGGGGGCAACTCCACTTTTTGGCAACTTTCTGTTATACTTCGTAATATAGAAATAAAAATATCATCTTTCATTCAGTAAGAATGCAACATCATCAACCCATATTCTATAACAGTACTTTTCAACCTTTGTTGAGCCGCGGACCGGCAAAACCTTTAGAAACATTTTTACGGACGAGTGAGGTTTTTTTCCTGAATAAATAATAATAAAATAGTCGCTGTTCATTTAAAACTTTGCCTTTTTTTAAAGTAAAGAAATAAAACATTGCTTGGTATTAAATAACTGCCACAAAAAATATTTAGATTGAAAGATTAGTAATTATCGTAGCAAATTTACATAAGTAAATATAAGTTCGAGAACAATTGTAGAAAATTCATCACAAAATTCATGGCAAAAGTGGTTTAAGGTTTTCCCACTTCTTTTTGAGAAAGTAAATTTTCTTAGTGAGAATAAGCAAAAATCTCTAAGGACCGGTCAAATTTTTTTGCTGCCGAGTGCCGGTTGAGAATTGCTATTCTTTTAGATATTAAAGAAAAGGAGTTGTAACAAGCTGCATTTCAAGAGAAAGGGAAGAAAATATTACCCGCTTTGCTGCATTATTTTGAAACTAGAGCGTTATTTATCACAAGACTCATATTGATTTAAAAGAACTATGTTATTTAGATCGTAATTACACATCTAAAAATTTTTTTGATTTTTTATACGAGTTTGAGGCAAGAAAAGGACAGCTCCAATGCATAACAAATAATTACCCATAGGTAACATTACATTTTATTACAATATCTTTGACATTGGTTTTATAGAGGAAAAAAATTCTATCATAATATTTGATATAAAAATAAAATCTTTAAATATGGATTTTTAATTTTTTTTTTTTTTTGTGATTCCTGAAAAGTTTTTAAAAAATGAAGCTGTCGCCTTCTTGCGTTAAAATTTTCAACTGTTCTTAACTAATTTTCTTGACTAATTTTAAATATATATATAAAAAAAACTTAGAATCAAAACAAGGTATCTACTACATTTAGTTTTCAAATCCATGACTTTCCGTGACTTATTGGCATGCAATTATCAAATTAAAGCATATACAATTTTCACAAGAATGTTCGAAATTAGCATTTTGTGAAAAAAAAAAAAAAAATACAACCATCTGAGTTACATTTTGCACATATTTCTAAAAATTCAAATCAAGGCAAAGTGTAAAGAGCTAAGTTACTATTAAAAGTAAGCAATTGATGCAACAACGACTGGATTAACATGAAATACAAATGGTTAGTTTTAATTTTTAATATTTGCTTCCAAGGAGATGTATTTTTGGACACAAAAATTCAACATTGATTTCAGTTTACAAATTATACAAAACTTTTGAACAGTAGGATTTTACATGTCAATAAATATTTTTTCCCCTAAAAAATGTGTTATGTGATGATACATAACATTACATTTTTTCATTCACTATTAATTAAAAGTTTTATTTAATATCAAAATGATTTTCTAAAATAAGAGAATCTTCATATTAGCAGCAATAATGATATAAAACTACTGGTTAATGGTTAATTGTTAAGCCAGCTTTTAAGTAATTATTATTTTTTTAAATTCAGGGAGATTTTTTGAATAAATATTTTTTTTTTTTTTGAAAACATAAAAAGAAAGTTGACAGTTTTCTGAAAAAAAAAAAAAAAAAACAATGAAATTATTTATTAATTACTAAAATTAAATTCATAATAGTTATAAAATAACTAAATAAATTACTAGAAAAAAAGTCAAATTATCAATGTCCAAGTAGAAGAATCGCACAGTAAACATAAACCAGCAAGTTTTAATGACACAGATGCAATCAGAATTCAAAATGCATGAATAACTTGGGCCTGACGTACAGAAAAGTAAAAACGAGCTAAAAGATTAAATTTTACACCAGATCTTTACAATTTGATTTGCATGTACGATCCAGAACTCAAAAATCCGTGACCAATTGTCATTTTACACGAGTTTCTAGCATTTTTTGATAATCACGATTTTCCATAACAAATTTAGATCACATTCAAAATCAACGACTTTCCAGGAGAATGCATACACTGTCGAAATAGACCATGAAATGGAGCATTTTTGAAACACCCTTACAGAGTATGAAATCAAACATGACATAAAAATAAAAGTTATTTTAAATTAAACGATAAAGCATTTAAACACTGCATTAAATGACACTTACTCATTTAAGAAAATATACTAAGTAAAAACAATAATTACCTATAGCATCTAATTCATCAATAAATATTATTGCAGGTGCTTTTTCTTTTGCTAAAGCAAAAGCATCTCTGACAAGTTTTGCACCATCACCAATGAACATTTGAACAAGCTGTGGTCCAGCCAACTTCAAAAAAGTAGATTTTGTTTGTGCTGCACAAGCTCTGGCCATCAATGTTTTGCCGGTTCCAGGAGGCCCATAGAGAAGAACACCTTAAAAATAATTAAATTCATTTACAAACTTTTATATTTACCCAATGTATTTAAAAAAAACTGCCTTAAGTTAGGTAAAAAGTATAGATGTTCGGACATTAATTGTAATTTGCATGGATAATATTACCTTGCAAACAGTGACAGACAATACAAAATGTATGAAGCAAAGTTAATGCATAAGTCTCTTTGAGTCTTCCAATACAAAAACCACGCTCACTTATGAGTAAAAACATTAATTTTTCAATGCCAGGGGAGTGGCTATTGTCCTCCCCCCCCCCCAATGACAGGCATGGAGGCCGCATGAGTGCTTTCAGTTGTTTGTTTTGATATGTGCACCATAATGTAGGTTCCAATGCCAATGACTGTCTGGTAACGACTTGTACTCTCTGTTTCAGAAGAACCCTTGTTGTGAAAAACTATTTCGGGGACAAAAGAGTCCCAGATATGAATCTCTAAATCAAAAACATTTGAGATAACCTTTTCCTTGCAGCTAGGCTGGGACAACTATGTGGAAACTTTTCTTAAGACTTTGAAGTCTATGCCTGAGCGTCACTCGGATTGCCGTTTTTGGTGAAGTTAACTAAGCTCGAAATTCTCTCGGGATCAAATTTTTACTTTCTTAGCTATAAAAGTACGAGTTATATAGGTTTTTAGCCTTTTCAGATACTATATACGAACCTTTTATTTTTGCGAACAAAAATTATAGATTGCAGCACTAAGCGGAAATAACTACAGTAAACGTGATAGAATTGGGGTTTAAATTCGAGTTCCTGCTTTGAAATGCACCATACAAAAGCAAATTTTATTAAGTATTGTTAAATTACAAATAAAAGATTTTTCATAAATGTGACAACAAAACTTGTCACAATTTCAAATAATACCTCATACTGAAAATCAATTAACGCCATGCACCAAACCTAGATGTCAGCACCATACAGCGTGCATCTAAAAGAAAACCCGTTTTTCTCCCAGCCTATCTGGAGAGAGATTTTTTTTTCCTTCCCGCCACTTGCTCGAGAAGCGATGGAGAGACGGGGGCTGAAGAAGAGAGAGGCTTGGAAGAAGCGAAGGAAGAAAGGAGTTTTTTTTTGGTAGCGTGACTCGAGAATGAAAATAATCGAACAAATTAACCTCTTCAAAGAAGAAGCACAGTCTTTGGCCTAAGAAAAGGAAGGATGGAAGCATGAATAACTGGATTCGGGCCTGATGGAAACAGATGGCGACCAGAGACTAGGAACTCTAAAAAAAAAACATAGCCCCGGAAAATTGATGCTCAAGCCGCTGGTAATCTTCTAGCACCGCCTGCAGCCCTCATCTGAATTCATCTAATAAGTCTTCGGAGCTATATCCTCAACTCTCTAAGAGCCTGGCGCAGCGGAGCAGCCCCAGCACAGCAGAGTGTTGGGCTTAAAAGCCTTTATTCAGTATCTTGGAGCGCTTTTAATTTAATTACAAATGTTAAAGTATTTTTTGAAACTTACCTCCGATATGTTTTTGCCACTCCGCGTCTTGTGTCCCAGCGGCGGATAACTGAAATTGATTCGGGCATGATCGTGCAACATCGGTATCATCCTATGACGTAACACCCGATGGTTGAGATGTTTTTGGCTACTTTGAGCCGAAAAAACGAATAGAAAGATTGTTAAATCACTCAATCAGGAATAGTTGAGATGTATATCTCCAATGCAAAGTAGGGTGTGTCATGGGATGACGTATCGCGGTCATAGAACGTATAAATAGGTTGATTGAAATATTTTCAGTGCTCACTTTGTTGTTTGTGTTTACTCCCCATTGGCATCTTGCCATTTTTTGTTGACCAATCAGGGATTGGTCTTTGAAGGTTCGGCAACTATGCTAGGTTGTTGATTGAAGTTGCGGCGCGCTCGAGCCGTTGATGATGCAACGTTTTTGAATTCAAGCTGGGCTTGAGATAAGTTTTATTCAGTGTTAATTGTTGTTCAAGAATGTTCTAAATTACTCCATTATATGGAGGGAAAAATGTCAACATTGCTGAAGAGGTTCGCAGGAGATGAAGTTCATTGCAATTAGGCCTAACACTTAAACTTGGCCAATACCTGGATTGATTTACCAGTGCTCCTGTGGTGGTGTGGGACTGTCATCAGTTTGAAATCATCGATGTCCTTCAGAGTGACCTTCATGATTGGATTTCCTAGACGTTCCTACCAGAGTTCCAGAAAGTTCCGGTGTGATTCCTGTGGATGCACAAGTTTGCTTTCCGGTATTTGAAGAGGTTCTTCTAGAACTAAGCAAGCCTATCGGCCGGTGCATGATGGAACAGTTTTCTTCGATTACACTTGGTCAAGAAGTCTTCAGCAATGTAAACATGCGCATTAGCGCAGGAAGGTGACATTTTACAATTTCTTCTAAAATGTTTCGCGTTTTTTTTTTCTAAAAGTGTTTATTTAATAATTTAACTTTGAAATTTCTGTGATTATTGGGGGGTTTTGTACACTCTAAATTATTTTTGGTATTTAACAAATGTTTATTGTTGTATACTGTGATATTTTAATAAATGTTATTTATTTAAAATTACTTTGAGTATGTTTTATTTCTTACTGGCAGACTGCACGGCTTTTTGATGTTGGGGTTCTGTAAACCTTTTATTTAGTTCTATGAACTTAAGGTAAAGACACATTTCCCAACACAGAGCAGCCCCGGCACGGCTGAGCACGTGTGAAAATGGCGCTACGTCTTCCTATCGCATGACCATCTATCTGATCCCCGGAGCAAGGGTAGGAAAACATCCTAGCCCTGTTGGAAAAATGTCCGGCTCCCTCGCCGTGTAAATGTGAACTCAGTGGCCGATAAGGCGAAGAATCAGTGTATCCAGTGCGCGTGTTCTTTCAAGCGAGGGCTCGTAGAGGTCGATTCTACGGCCCGCGCGCGACCTAAGGTCGCTTCTATGCTCCAATCCACATCCGGCGTCGTCGTCCGAGTTTTTGAATTGGATTCTTTGCGTGAGGTTAATTCCTTTTGCACATGTATATTTCTTTTACCATGTTTAATTCTTAGGCACATGTATGTTTTTTTTTACCATGTTTGTTTAATCGGAATAGTTTCAAATGATGCTATATTTTTTAATTATACTCATTTAAGGTGTACATCTAATTCAAGTAATTGTGATAATCTAATGTCTCCTAGAGAGAATAAAGAAGTGTTTTTCTGACCTAACGTTAATCGTTTTTGATGCAGCCAAGCTCATACTCCTAACTCCTGTAACCAGGAGACTCTTGTACTAACCACTACACGTATCGCGTCCGCCCTGCTGGTGGTAAATCCACCCCCCAGCAAGACAATATACTTGTTCAAGATTTAGGTAAGTTTTTATTTTAGTCTATGTAAACTTTTATGCTTAAAAATGTTTTCCAACGCAGAACATTTTTTTTAGTTTTAAACATGCTTTTTTCGATAATTTCATACTAAAATCGGTTTTTATTTCACTCAAATAGTTCCTTCATTAGGAAAAAAAACATCTTAAAGCATGTAATAGAGTAAAAATCACTAAAATACACATCTTTCAAGTATTTAAAAAAAAATCATGCAAAGCGCCAAAAAACCCCAGTTTGGAGGGAAGTATGCGGTCAAAATAGCTCAGACTTGAAAGTGCTAAGTAAGAAATAAATAGCAATGAAAATAAATTATTTAGCATTCTTTAAATAGAAAGGGAAGAAGAAGCACACATGTTTTCAAGCAAAGAAACCAATTACTTTTAAAATTTTAAGATACTATCGCTCCCAGAATGTGAAAATTAGGCAAATTTTGAATAGCTCAATTTCACTGATAATTAGTGATGTGCCGGATCGTTAAAAAAGTAGATCCGCGGATACGGATCTCAAAATTTCTTTTACCCAATTCAACTATCCAAGTGTAAAATTTGTTATGGAAGGTATTCCGTCAGAATAGGCAGTTTCTTCAGAAAATGTCAACTGTGGCAAAAATATTATCAAGACTATGATTTACTCTTTAAAGAAATCTCCATTAAAATTGAGGGAGAGTTGAAAGGAATGGGCCAGCGCTGCATTAATGCTTAGATGGAATGTGAAAAATTATTTCTAGCTTACTTGGTAGATTTTGGATACAGGAGCAAGAGTGTAAAGCTGCTACTGGACAGGCTAGAAATAATTTTTCGCATTTTATTTTAGCATAAATGCAGCGCTGACCCATTCCACCGAACTTACTCCAACCGACAAAATATAGAGCCAGGAACGCCTTTACAAACAGTAAATAGAGAATTTAGTCTCACTTTTTTTTGAAGGATGCCGAGAGAAAAATGAAGAATAACAGAAACCCCAAATCAATAACAAAAACTAATATTAAATTAAAAATTAAAAAAACAAAACATGTCCCAGAGGGTCAGAACACACATTTGTTAACAAATATGAACTGACAGCAGGTAAAATTTTTAAAAGTATTGAGCTTTTTCTCATCTTTTGACTATGAAATCGCTACCAATCACGCGTATAAAGGCTTAGGATTGCATTTAAAATTCACTTAACAAGATTATAGCTTCTACTGTATATAAGTTGGAAATTTCAAATAAATATCAAATGCAGAAAACTTCGTTCTTTTAACTAGGGCCAACATTTTTAACGTACGGGTAAATTTTTACTACCATAATTGTGAAAAACGTTAAGTTGGTTTTTAATTAATACCTCCGGTAATCATCTGTTTAGGAGCTACGATGCCGCAAAAAGACACACTGATACACTTTTAAAACTTATTTACCCTTCCTTTTTGCAACGGGGGGGGGGGGGGGGGGGGGGGGGGGGGGGGGAATTGGCTTCTGAAACGATACCTTATAATTTAAATAGGGAATAAAACCTAATTTAAACGGAATTTAAGAGTCTTTAACTCAAATATTTAAAATTTTTTAGAATAGAAATGATCCGCTTAAGATTCGTAAAAAAAGTAACGGATACGGATACAGATCTTTATTTCCCCTCGGATATCCGCGGATACGGATGTCTGGAACATCACTACTGATAATCATGAGAATTATTTGTGAATAACGTACCTTTGGGTGGTTGAATTCCGAGATTTTCAAACTTTTCTTTGTGTGTCATTGGAAGGACTACAGCTTCAATCAACTAAAAATCATAATAAATATATAGTTTCAAATGGAAATTCATAAACTAAAAATGAATTCAGAAAGATGAAATGCAGAGAAATACATAAAAAATATTTACACTATGTGGCAGAAATTCAAAGTATTTGCAAATTTTTCAAACAGTAGCAAACAGTTTACTCTGTGTCCAGAAACAAATTAGCTATACAAATGCTATAAATAATAATAATGAAATTCTGTTAAGAAGAACTTTTAGAGACCACAAATTTTATTCGTTGTAGCAGGAGTTTAGTTGCAATGAAATTTAAGCAAATGTAATGGCACTGAAGTAATTGTAATTGGGTAAAATAAGTAGTAATTGTGATTGGGGATAATTGTGATTGTATTGTGAGGTTATTGTAACTGTAGTAATTGGAACTGAAAATTTATTTTACTGAAACAGATATTCTGTTGTATTGGTTTTTTGCTGTAATGGGATTTCACAGTAATAACAATACATAAATAAAGATTACCTCCTGTATTTGCTTATCTAATCCACCAATATCACTGTATTGTTCTGTAGGTCTTTCATCTACTTCCATTGCTTTAACCCTAGAATCATACCTAAGGAAAGACATTTACAATTAAAAACAATAATTTATTATTGAATAATAAGAATAATAAATGAAAATTTAAAGAGACTTAAACACTTACTCTTGCGGCAAAGTTTCAAGTATGAGGTATGAATCTTTATTTACACCCTATCATGAAGAGAAAGTAAAATTATTTTGGATAACATAAGCAATTCACAAAATCTTGTAACATTTTTCACTGTAATGACAAATGAACTTGATCCAAATAAATATTGGTTACTCTTTGATACGCTTTACTGTGATTCAAAAACTAATAGTAAAAATAACAAAATCTGATGCACCCAAACAAGAGATGTAAAAAAATGGGGGGGGGGGACATTCAGGGGTGTGGAACTATTTCACTCTTTGTAAAAAAGAGGCTTATATTCCATGAAAATTTACTTTTAGGATCATATGGTATATGTACAATCAGGTGAGTCCCAAACAAGACTTAAATAACAAGTTGAATTAAGACTTAAATTACTCTTAATTAATAAGAATGCAAAACTAATTATTTCTGCAGGTAAATTGAAAAAGATGAATAGTGATAGATAATTTTGATAAATGACCAAAGAACTTTACTTCAAGTGACAGCGGACAATGCTTCTGTAGATACACGTGATTACAGCAAATAAATGGCAAACAAAGTCCTCTTTTAAAAACAACTGATCATATATAGGGAAGTACCGTTTATACCTTTATCTTTTATACGTTTTCAAAATTGGTCACTGCAGAGTCCAATATATATATTAACTTTAATCTATTATATGTTTTTTTTATTTATAAGCTTTTTTCATGCAGTCCCTTGAAAAACATATAAGCGGTGCTTCACTGTACAGTCAAGTCCACTTATTGGAGTTATCGGTTAAAAGAATATCCTGCTTAATGTAGTAACCAGTACCAAGCCGTTATAACAGATCACTTTGATCCCGGATAATGGAATATCCTGCTTATTAGAATACTTTTTCTTGGCAAATAGGCTATTCCATTTAGTGAGCTTGACTGCACATAAAAAAACATGTAGTAATATAAAATTTTCTCCAAATTTGCTCAATTATCAGAAAAAATACAGCAAATAACAGATTTTTTTTAGGGAAGAGGGGGGAGGTCACAATGATCCATCCATGACCTCCTATCAAGGTTCCCCGGAGTACAACACGAATAGTAATATCTGACACATTTTTCATGAAGAGCACCTCATTTGCCAGTACCTGCATTAATTAATCTTAAAATGTTTTTACTCAAAAAAAAAAAAAAAAGACAATAATAATTATACACAAACAATGAGTTATGAAAAATAGATATTTTCAAAATTGAGTAATACAAAAGGAATAATCATCCTTGTGCATATATTTTAAATAGAAAACATTGAAACATCAATCCAAATTGATACAAAAAACTTTGCAATACCTTTAATTTTTTGTCTAAACAGTAGTGTTCACTCTAGGAAAAAAAAGGGTAGGGTGCTGGCCTTTGAAAGGGGCACTTTTTAAAAAAAGGACACGATTTCAACGCGGCGTCTCCCCCCCCCCCCATCCAAGACAAATGATGCGCCACTCAAAAAGTACTGAGCGCCCCTCCCCCCCCCCCCAAAAAAAAAAAAATTAAGAGGAGAAATAACACTTAAAACACGTTGCAAAAATTCAAACAGTCTAGTCTGCACTGTGACCTCCCCCCTCCCTTGATCGCCGTCACCACTGAGTTTAGTATTAAATATGATTTGATCCTGAAAACGCACTTGTGTTCAGAATAGGGTTAGCTCCCCCTCACACACAAATGCCAACTAAGCTAAGCACATTTTCCACAGTCCATAGGAACATTTAGCTAATGCTAAAACTTGGCTTTGGGTGTTTTTCAACACTTTTCAGGCCATAATTTTAACTACCTATAAGAGTAAAAAAAAAAGTTCTAGGCATTTCAAAACCCTTTGAATTTTAATTTAAGAAGAACAGTATTTAATAACTGATCCCCCCTTCCTACCAAAGAAACTGCCTAGTAATGTGCATTGTGCCATTAAGTATTTTAGTAGACATCAAAATTGTGATGAGTGTAAATTCTCCTTTTTTAAATATAGTACACTTCAAATAGAATAATTAACTTAAAATACTGTGTGCAGTTCTTCAAAAATGCAGTGGTAGCAAGTTGCAAAACTAAAAAGATTTTATTTGAGTTCTATTTCCTAGTCTTGGAGTCGTTCAAATTCATAACACAAATGTGTTCACAGATGTATGCGCTTCTAAATGCAATGCAATGCATAAGCAGCTTGGGCCAAGCTAAGATTTTTATCTCAGACAATTTTTGTGAAAATTTAATATTTTGCCATTTTAATTTTTTTAAAAATCAATTGTATAATATTTATGAATGAAAAAGAAACAGTGCAAGATTATTTCAGTTAGAAAAAAAGCACACGTAAGTCAAAAGTATGCTTTTTATTATGTCAATAAGTGTTTTAAATAATCTGTTATATGAGTCACACACATATACAAAGATAATAAAAATACTTAGCAAAAAGGAAAGAATTGAATGAACGTCCAGTCAATGCGATGTTTCCATTTCAAACGGTTTTTTTTTTGGGGGGGGAGGGGGATAGGGTTAAAAATCCGAGATATTAAAAAGATACCCTTGCATTTTAGCCCAGTAAGCTTTGTACTATGTTCTTCTTAGGAAACAATCAGAAAGTTAACTTTCCAGAAACAGATGTGAAAAGATTGCTACACAATCACTAGCAATGCGCTATAATTAGCTAAGCCTAATTTCCACGTGCAGACGAAAAACGGACACAAAGGGCTGAAATGTTAGGAAATTGTCCTATTCCCTCTGTCATTGTTGATTCTCAGAAGATCAAGGATGGGAAGGAATGAAGCAAAGATCTCTCCCTTCCCAGAAGACCCCACTCCTTCCCACAACCTTTCAAAAACCAACCTTCAGTAGAAGGGAAGAACATGCCTTTGTTTCCTACTGATAAGCCTCTTTGAATTCTGAGAATCTCATCCCTTCTTCCCCTAGGTATTTGCTTCCCCTTTTGTTTATGGGGCCGTTTTCAAGGTGAAATTCTGGGAATAAGGATAAGACATGGGCGCTTTTGCAGACAATCGCTGGACAAATAAAATTGCCCCGAAATCGCGGCAGGTCGAAACAATAGTTGAGGCATCTTTTTAAAAACAAAAGGTGCAATTTCTTATTTTTAAAAAGGGCAGGGCGCATTTCGCGATCTAAAAGAAGGGCAGGGCGCATTCTGCTGATATGGAAAAGGGCAGGGCGCTGCGCCCTTCAAAAACGGTCTAGCGGGAACACTACTAAACAGTACACAAACTGGAAATGCTGTACAATGATTAACACCGACAAATTAGAGCAATTACGTAAACCTTAAAATGTGTACATTTAATAAAGAATTACATAAATAGAAGAATGTATGCATGAAAACAAAAAAACATAATTTTTCAAAACCTAAAATTTATGATAGTAACTCATTTTTTTCATTTAAGAAATAGCAGTTATGTATTTGTGATTATTTTACTCATAAACTTCTGTTGTTGAAAGAACATGAAGAATAGCAAATTTTAAGAAATGAAAAGAAAACTGATTTCAACCAACATGTTTTCCTTAAATCAATACAAGAATAGAAAAAAATACATTCAGTTTTGTTGCTGGATTGAAAATGAAGGAGGGAAATAACTCTTTTACACATTCCCAACAGCAAAAGAAATATTTTTATATACATACAACTAAATCTGCTGGTTTCAACTTTTCAGCATCAATTAGACCAATGACAGGTAAGAAGTATGTCTGAAAAAGAATTTCTTATAAAAAAACACATCAACTCAATATTGACAAGTATAAAAGAAAAGAGCAGACTATATTTATAAACTCAGAAACATAAAATGCAATAAATTCATCACATAAAAATCTAAAATTTTAAAGCCATCAGCATTTTAAAGTTTTCAAACATTTGTACATCTTGTAAAACATACAAAATATTACCTATGTATATAAAATGGCATGGTGCTAAAAAAAAAAAAGTTGGATTTTGCTTTTTCCATGTGGGAAGAATCTGCTTACTTCCCAAACTAAATCACTGAGTGTCGGTTTGGTTTAGTTGCAGTTTGGTCCTAATGACTTGAACTCTAATGAGTGGAGGATTAAAAGCCTTCAAATTTTAAAATAGAGGTAGGGAAAGTAACAATTATTGGCTTGGTGCCAATATACGAATTCTCCTTCCTTCAACTAAAGTAGGGTTGCCATAACTAAAACTAATTGCTTTAGTAGCTTGTCACATGAAAAAGTTTCCAAAACAGTCAGCAGAAAAAAGAAACCCAATAGAACACAACTTTTTCAAACTTTAGTTCAATCTTTTGAATGAACACTTAAGAAACAAGGATAGATTCTGGTATAATTTTATACAGTCTCACTAATACTAAATAACATTAAAAGAATTGCGATATTTTCAACGGTGTGGAAATCAAAGCTAAATTTCAAAAAATCGATGTAATAAAGCTACAAGAAATTAAAAAGCAAGATTTTATCAACATTCATTCAGTATAAAAGTTTTTAAAAAACATTGTAGTCGCCAACTACTATAATTTCTACAAGTCTTTACAAAAATTGTGATATTGAGACCATAAAAACAACAATCGGCAATAAAGCATAAAAATTGCACATTCCTGATTTAAACACTTCATTTTTCTACTTTTTAAAAGGTTTATTTAAAAAAACAATTAAAAAAAAACACCAAAACATGTCAATATTTTTTTCTAAAGCAGGTGAAGACTTATTATTCAAATTTTCAATACTACAGAAGAAAAAAAAATGTTGCAATTTTTCACTGAAGGAAAAAATTTATCAAAATATTCAGATTTTTTAAACGTTTCAGTCGCTATTTCTCTAAAATAGTCGCCGTTTTTAACAACTGATTGCAAGATCGTTGTTTTTGCCCACATTTTGGCTAAAACAGTTGCCATAGCCACCTTAGCTTCAAAATAGGAGCTTCAGTTGCCTTTTTAGTTGCCATGGGCAGCCCTGACTAAAGCAGCAATGAACTTATTCAAAAGTCACAAATTAGAGAAACTGGCTTCGGACAGGGTTCATACTCTTTTTGGATGAAAAAATTCCATGACTTTTCCATGACTTCAATGAAAATTTTCATGACCGTGTTACACCAAGAGAATAGCACTTAATCTCAAACTTACTAGTTTTTGGAAATGAGTAGTAACAAAACGTCTACATGAATGCCACAGCCTCATTGAAGCACTTACTCGTAATGGAAAAAATAAAAGTGTACACTTAAAAAACTAAACTATTCTTATTTGTCTTCATCATAAAAATTTAAGTAAAGTTAAAGTGCAGTGAAACGAATATGATGATGCTTAAATATGTAACATTTTTTTTTTATATAAACAGGCAGAATGATATTGAAAGGGACAAAGGTTGAATGAGTGAGTCATCACTAAGATTCAATAAATTTGCTTCAAAAGTTGCCTTTTAGTGTCAACAGAGCATTTAATCATCCACGTAACTTGACAGTATTTTGGTTCTTTAAAGTAAAGCCGCATAGTTTAGTTCTTTAAGTTTCTAAACCAGATCTTTTTTGATTCATTACTGAATTGTTTTTTCAATCTTCTGATTTAAAAGTATACTTGTTTTGTTTACTCATTTGCACATTTTCAAGAGCATATAAATTAATAGGTTCAGAAATTCCAGAACATGTTAGAATCCTGACATTGAGCATAGCAGTGGGTCGCATGGATTTGTTTTGCGGGCCGTATGTTGGGCACTACTCTTTTAGAGTGTTAGAATTCCTCTTTTTCTGTATTCTATCGCCAGACTAAAGATCTTTATTTTCTAAAATCTTCAATAAATTAAGATAAACTCTGATAAATTTAATAATAATGTTCTTATGAGTGATGGAATTGAACTTGGATGCAATCGAATTGCCTTTTTTGAGTGGGCGTGGCAAAACCATGAACGTGCAAGTCTGCTACTACAGAATATGAAACATAAGAAGTGTTGAAAATAACAGTTTATTCAAAATCAGTGACGTCCAAGCAGAAAAATCACATCTCAAAAAAAGGCAAGTGGCTGCGACAGAAGTGGATGCAATGAGATTTTAAAATTCAGATATGATTTTGGGATCGTTCAATTTTCCACTTTTAATAGCTTTTATGTGCTATAGTGTTAAATCATTCAAGATTTCTAATGCTCTTTTAGTTACCGTTACTTTCTCTTTGTCCAAGACATTTTTCCATGACTTGAAATAAATTTCCATGACTTTCGATGAAAATTTCAATTTTCCATGACTTTTCCAGGTCTGAAATTCGCTTATTTTTTTTCCCATGACTTTCCAGGATTTTCATGACCCGTACGAACCCTGTTCGGAAAATAAGAATCCTTTCACATCAACGTCTAAACAGAGTAAACCAGAGAAGGAATAACTGTTGATTTCCAGATGGATGTGACATCATAGAATGCAATTTTGGAAATATGACTGAAGCGTTCAAGTTTTGTGACAAGAGGTTATGAAGGTTTTAAGTGATTTTTTTTTCAGAATCTTCTAACAGCATGTAAAATTATTGTATATTTTGCAACAATATATATATTTATATCAAAGATAGAAGACGCTAGTGTACTAATGTTGTGTGTTCAGGTAGTTAAAATTATATTTTTGAGCAAGAAATTAAATTCAAGATAACTTACAAGCATAAATTTTCTTTCTGATTAAAAATTAATATCATGCCTTCATTTAGGAACATTATTTATAAAACTACAAGTTAAGTTATCAGGACTACAAGTAGTAATATTGTGGAAAATAATAAAATAGTAACATGCAAAAGGATATAAGGAAAAAAAAAACATTAAAGTACGAACAATATAAAATCACATAAAATTGCATCAATAAAAAATATTAATAGTAACGAAAAGTAATATAAATAGTAAAGAACACCAGTTTGGCACCAGTAAAAAAAAAAAAATCATTGCCCAACAAAGAAGAAATGCTAGAATGCAATGGGCAGCCATACAATTACTTACTTGTCTGGTAGATGTTTTAATAACAGCACATTTTCCTTTTCGTTGTGAATCCAAATCGACATTAGCACCATCTTCTTCACCAAGTTCTTGAGGATCAACATCAAGAAGCTATTAAAATGTAATGTAAAGTGTTACATTCTAAGAATTTTGAAAGGAAAAACTTAAAATGAAAGATTTTAATTAACAGTTTACACAACTAATGTTGAGCAAAACTATTTTTTTTTCTTTTAGAAAAGCAAATTAAACTACAACTAAAGTAAATAATCTTATTGCTCTAATGTTTATAATCAAGTTTTGAATTAATAAACAGTGAATGTTGGGGCCTTTGTTGCTCTGTGTTAGAAGACTCCTCTTCTAAGTTGTAGGTTGTGGGTTTGATTTCCACCAGCGCCCTGGGTGTGATTTTCTCTCTTTGTGCTGTACATCTTTCTTGTGTTATCTTGTATGTCAATAAACATTGAAAAACTTGTTGTACTATTACAGCTAGGATATAAGCCACACTGCAAACTTAGGCAGAAATCTTTACATACAGCACATATAATTTTTAACAGATAGTTAAATTCTCAAAATTTTAAGATCAAAATTATATAAGTTTAAGAGAATCGATTATCAATCAAGTTACCAAAAAAAAAGCATATTTTACTACTGTACTAGGTTGACTCAGAAAAAATATAATTTTTGACTTACTTAACTCAGAAAAAATATAATTTATTTTATCTTATGAATTTAAAACATTAAAACTTAGCTATAAAAATTTCACTAAAGAACCAAATTGTAACTTTATCAGTACACACTCACAAATGAAATAGTAGATACATTAAAAACATACATCCAAACACTAATAAAGCTGAAAGAAAAATTTACCTACCTCAATTACATTTGAGACCAAATACGGAAGGGTTTTATTGACTTTAATTTTCTCATTATTTTCTTTTATTTTCTCTTTCTGAGCTTGAAGTTCATGGGAGATTCTCATTACTTCACTTTTCATAATCTAAAAAACCAACAAAAAGGGTTTAAAAAAACTCTTTTTTATACTAAAAACAAAGAAATTTTTTTGCATTATTTACCTTAATTTCATTATCCATCAACCTAGTACGACTGATGATTTCATCTGTCGACATTCGCAAGACTTCCTCCGCAACTGGTTCCTCAGGCTAAAAATCGAAACGATTTAAATATTACTATAAAATACGTTTAAAAATGATATAATTTTTCCCCCAAGAAAGGGGCAAAGAAGTTTAAGAAAAAATCAGTTAAACAAAATTTTATTCTTGATTGACCAATTGAAAAATCTTTGCATGAAAAAGGGGCAATTATGGTATGAATTTTTAACTATGTGCTTAAAATGTTTTTTATGTGATATTTTATTCTAAGTGGAACATATCTAGTATATTTAGGTTTATAACCCACATCACAATTACTTTTCTACAAAAAAAAAATGTTCTTTTAATACAAGTAAAAACATGTTTTTAGAAATACGTTTGTACTTTTGTGCACTGTGTAATTAGTACTTAGCATTATTAAGAAGATAAAAGTACAGTAGAAGAAAGACCGTTACAACGCACACCTTGGGACTAGAGCTTTTGCGTTATACAGGTTTTTGCATTACATAGATCATTTCACATATTGTGAAACTAATATTCAGAATATATCTATATATTAGCATTTCAGAATGAGTTTAACTGCATTAAAACACTAATATTACAATTATTCATTCCCAAATAAATATTTTTCGCAATCAAAAGAAAATGAATTATCCTTCACGTATGCTAGCTTCATGGTTAATAACAGCTTCATTTTCAAGAGTGATCTGGTATTTTTTTTAAAACTCAGAATTCTAATTTTCATTTAACTCTTTGAATTAAGATAGAAAGATGAAAAACTGTTTTCAAATTTAATTTGGTTAACAATTTTTATGTTTGCAAGGCAGAACAGAGGGCTTTTTTAACTGCAAAAGTTATTGTTCACATCTGAAAAATTGTGCGGTTTATAGAGAATTGCATTATATAGGTCGGCGTTATAAAGGTATTCTACTGTACTTTCAAATTTTGTAGCCACTAATAAATTAAAATACTGCATACAGCACCAAATTCAGCAATTTTTGGGATCATTATTAATGTTATCTCTTTATGGTGAGCGTTAGCGAGCAGGGGGCAGAGCCCCCTAGTCAAGTTAAAAAAAAAAACATTGGCAGGTGGAAAGTCAACAAGTCAAAGGAAAATCTAGCACTTGTTACAAAACAGGCTCCATGAACTCCAAAACATATGTAATACAATTTTAATTAAATTAACCTCCAACTAAAAGTACATGAGTAAAACTTCAGATCGGTACCACTGTACCAAGAGGTTTAAATTATGCTGAGAAAGGCATACTTGAGTCAAAAAAAAATTTTTTTTTTAAATTTTGAATACAAAAGCATTTTTAAAGCATTGTACAGTGTTAGAAATATAAGAATTTAAATCTAGGTGCCTTGACACTTCCTGAAATTCGTTTACTAGGCTTTAAAAAACATGAATAAAGTGGTTTCTAGGGTGGATCGAAAAATGATTTTTTCAAAATTTCAAAGCAACCAGGGTGAGAAAAGTTGTCCACTAGGACTAAACAATTACAGATAAAATCTTCATGCTCCACAAGGTGGTCAAAGTTTGCAAATTGAGCTCAAAAATGCATTTTTCCTTCTTTACGAATACATTAATTTTTAATAACTCTTCAAATTGTCCAGGGTGGGAAAAGGTACCGAAAAGAATATCACAGGTAAAATCTTCATGTGCCGCTTGGCGGTCAAAGTTCGCAAATTGAACAAAAAAAAAATTTTTTTTTTCATTTTGAGTGCATAATTTTTTAATCAACCATGGACCAAAAAGTTGCCAATGATTACGTTCTTTAAACTAAAACAAATATGTGAGTCAAAATTCCTAGTATTTTGATTTTTTTTTCTTTTTTTTTGGTAGACATATGCAAGATTTTGAATGTAAGAAAAGTCACATTCTAAAATATACACATAACTATGATAACATGTTATATTTAGATTTCAGATAAATACAAGTACAGGCAAGAGCCCTAAAAAATTAATATTTCTTTGCATTATTTCAGTAAATAACATTTTATAAATAAATCACTAGTGAGTAAAATAATGTTGAGTAAAATTTTTTAAAAAGGAAGAAAGAGAAAGCTCTACAGATTCAAGCAGAAAATATTTGGTAAATTAGACAGAGAACTCTGAATTCATATTGAAATTATTCATATTTTCTAGTGACTGAATCTTGGCTAAAATTAAGTCATGTCGATGTTCCTCTCTACAGACTTTATACTTGCCGATTCTGTTACTATTTTAACCTATCACTCTCTGTTGCTTGAGCATGACATGGAAAGTTAGGAGTGGAAATATTAAAGCTTGCGTTCCTGCTCCAATAGTCCATTTAAAACTTCAGAATCTACAATGTTTTTTGTAATAGGTGGCTTACATTTTTCAATTTCTTGCAAGTTAACAAGGTTTGCGTAGTCATTTGCATCAAAGTTGAGGGCCGGAATAACAAATTTTCTCACTGACTAAGGATTTAGTTAGTTCTCTTGCTTTCATTATTCTTCTCAGGGCCAGTTGCTGTACGTGGTATCTTTCATCTCAAATCGTTGCCAGTTTTCTTGACAGGCGAAGATGCTGTTCCTTTTTATAACAGGATCGATAACATTTTTCAAATCCTCTTTCAAGTATCTCAATCGATTAATAGAATTTCAAAGCTCATTTGTAGCTAGAAACTCATATAACACAGGGTTGGCAAAAACCCGGGTTTTTTTAAAAAAGCCCATGGACCCAGGGTTTTTTGGGTTTTTTTAAATAAAACCCAACTAAAGCTGGGTTTTTTAAAAGAAATGTGGGTTTTTTTGACTTTTTTTAGGGAAAATGTAGGGTACTTGTAGCATATTGTAGCGAAGTATATGAACAAAGCACAAGAATTGTCTTGGGGTAAAAAAAGCTGGAAAACTAGTTAAAATTCAGCATTTTCTGAAGAAGAGTATGAAAGACGACGAAACCCAAGAATGGTGAAGTTTCAGATTTTTTAGTTTCCATGATTACCAACAGTTAAAGCAAAATTGCTTCTTGAGTGATAAAATCTATTGTTCGTTTTTAATTACTACTATTTTTTTTTTTTTTTTTTTTTTTTGCATTTTACTTTATTGTATTTCATTTTTTTATGCAAAACTACTGTAGAACCTCAAGTAGTTTAAATCTCTATTTACTGAATTCCAGCTTAATCAAGACATTTCTTTGAATTTTATGTTGCCTGTTTTTCTATTTCTGTGTACAGATTAAGAAATATTAAACTTTTTTGTAAGATAATGAAAATACTGTACATCCTATTCTGTTTTCTGTCCGACCATTTGTAAAACCTGTTAATTTCTAAAAAAAATATAACTTGTTAATTCGAAATTTGTGACGTGCCGGGTTGCAGAAAATAATTCACATGAAAGCCTTTTAGCTAGAGTAGTTTCCTCTGTACAATCTACAAATATTGAGAAAACCAGACGTGACAGGACTTAGTCAAGATAATTTGAGTTATTTATTGACCAGTTAAAGATAAAAGTTAAATATATATTTTTTAAATCTTTGAAGTATTTTTAATGCCGTTAAGAGTTAAGAAATACTATTAAAGTTCAAAATTCATTTTTTATGTCCATTATCTGTGGTGAAGAACAAACAAAATAGAAGTTTAAATTGTAAAAGTATTTAAATTAATTACTTTTTTAAAAAACTTCTCAAAAAATTTAAAAAAACCCAAAAGTGGGCTAAATAATGGATTTTTTTAAATGGGTTTTTTCAAAAAAACCCATTGGGTCCAACCCAATTGGGTCCAATCCGGCCAACCCTGATATAACACCTCAGTTTACATCTAAGTGACCATGTACTGTTTACTAAAATTTGATAGAGACTAAAATAAGAATTAGAGTTTACTTGCGAAATAACTTTTGAGATTATGAGCCAAATATTCAATATTCTGACATTTTTGCACTCTTAAAAACATCAACACCTGACAGGAAATGGTGTAAAGGGACGTTACTCTGAGAATTTCAAAAGCATATAGCATAATGATTTTCAACAGTTGGAAATCCACAGGATTAAAATTTGAACCCTGGAGCAGGGCTCGGAAACCTGAAGCTTGCAAACCGCATATGGATCATTTGAACTGTGCTTGGTTGGGACTCGAGTATTTTAATAAAATTAAAAAATAGATCTGCCATTTGTCAATGTTTTGAGTCTAATCTTTCATGTTAATTCATTCTTTATATTTCAAAGCATATATTGTTCTTCGCAAATATAACTTTGTTCTCAAATGCTTTTGTTCATACACTTTACGCCAAGATTTCCACATACCTTTAGCTGTTTCTTCATGCTTAATCCGAATTAATATGTTCATGTTCTAAATAGTTCATATTTTAAGCAATTTACTTTATAAAGTATTATTCCAAAAGAAAGGATAAGTGTTGGATGGTAATTCATACTGGAGCTGTAGAACTACAGACAGAAATAGAAACATGGATATTTATACTGTATTTAATCTTTGTTTCTGAGGGTTTTGTTCCATTTAAAATTTGTTTTAATGTAGGATGGTTTATTCCCTTTTTATATTTTTGATTTGAGCAATAAAGATTTTTTATTAATATAACTTTGCTGTGGCTTAACATATCTCATTCTAATGAAAATGAGATTGGTAAATAGCGAATCACGTTATAAATTGCTTTCTGCAGGGGGTATGAATTGTTTTAATAGTATGAAGCAACCAGACTTGGATAAAATGAAAAGCTTTCTGCGAACATAAATCCTAACTGGAACATTTTCTGCAAATAATTATTTTGCCTAACTCACCCTTGAATAAAGAATTAAATTTATATTCAAATATGAAACAGAAAAAAAAGTGCTTTAAATCATTTTTTTAACGTATAGTTTGTGCTTATTTTTTTCACCAACTAAAAAAAACTACCAAAACCATTATTTTTTTCACACTATGCTTTAAAAGGCTTCAACAGAAATAAACTGAGATTTTTTTTAAAAATTTCCATAAAAAAAAAATGTTAGCAGTATGAAAAAATTCTGCAGAGCCAAAAATTTTCTGCGAACGCCGTTGGTCTATATTATGCAAGACTGGAAGCAACTTTTCAACCCGTAGTCTATTTCAAAAGCTAAGATTTTTTTTCATTCGTGATGATTTTAGGGCCTGATTTGCAAATTTTCGACCGCTATGTGGCTCATGAAAATTTTATCGGACAGTAATGTAATTTTACATCTAGTATTTCATCCTATTGGGTACCTTTTTTCACCCCGGCCAATCCGAAAAGTTATTAAAAATTAATGTATTCGTAAAGAAGAAAAAATGCATTTTTTGGCAAAATTCAAACTTTGACCCCTTGTGGAGCATGAAGATTTTATCTGACCAACTTGAAATTTCACATTGTGTTTAGTGCTAGTGAACAACTTTTCTCACCCTGACCGATTTGAAATTCCGAAAAAAAAGGTTTTTTTTATCTACCCTAACGCACATACCTATGTCCTGGAGCTGCAGAGTCGGAGAGTCAAACTAATTTCGGGATGAAGGAGTAGGAGTTAGGGGTTTAAAATTCCAAGAGTCGGAGTCAGTCATTTTCCCTTAAAGACCTCAATTCTCTCAGTGTTTGCAGCGGGTAAAGCGGTTGGAGTCGGGGTCTCTAAAATTGCGAGAGTCTGACATTTTAATTCAGACTCTGTAGTCCTACTATGTCTCCAATATAGCATATTTATTGAGAAATAAATGAATCTCTTTGAGCTGAAAAAATAATTAATAATGCTAAATGCGCAAATAACAGCATATTTAAGGTAGGATTAGCAAAAAGCCCATGGACCCAGGGCTATTTTAAATAAAACTCAAAAAATCCCAAATAAAGCTTTTTTTTTTTTAAATAGAAAAAAAAGTAGGGCATTTGTAGCATATGTCAGCATAAGCATATGGACAAAGCATAAAAATTGTCTTTGGGTGGAAAAGATTGCAAAACTAGTTAAAATTCAGTGTTTTCTGAAGAGAAGTATAAAAGACGATGAATCCCAAGAATGGTGAAGTTTCAGATTTTGAGTTTCTATGATAACTTTAGATTTTATTTAAATGTTTTTTTTTTTTTTCAAAAAAAAAACCCCCATTGGGTCCAATCCGGCCAACCCTGATTTAATGTTGTCGTTATAATGTGATCCTATTGGAATGAATTTAAAAGCTTTTTAGCATGCAGTGTACTCGGGGGGGGGGGGGGGGAGAACTTAATTGATACTAGAAGCTTTTTTGAATCACTCTAGTTTACAGAACTTTTTCACTTTTTTACACGACAGAATTTTATATTCTTAGAAAAATACTAAAAGCAGAAAAAAAAACACTTACAATTTGTACACATTTTGTATTGAAAATTTAAACTTTTTTTTTGTGTATATGTGTTGATTTATTCAGTCAAAGCAAAAAGGCATGTTTTTTATTTTTAAACTAAAAAGTAAAGAAAAGAAAATCAGATAACAATGAAGAAGTGACATTTAGTAGCGTCAACCATTGACAAGATATTGACACTCGAAGAGACAGCATTCGGATTACTAAACATTCCTTAATTTTCGTGATCACATTTTAGGGCTCTTTTTAACACACACTAATAGTTATAACAGACGCAGCCGGCAAAAGATACAATCATTGAAAACCACAAATTATTAAAAGACCTATAACAATTAAGATTCGAAAACATCTTCTAACAATTAAACACGAACTTTTAAACACAAAATTGCAACTTCTATGGAAATTTTTCGAAATGCTCTTATTTTTTTTTCTAAAAAATATATATAAAAAACCCCAACAGATATTTAAACTTAAAAAGAAACATAAAATGCAAGTCATCATGCATCCCCTTCCGTCACATGAGAACAACTTATGGCTGTTCAACAAAATCAACCTAAAAATCTTACCATTTCAAAAACTAGACCATATCCTAACCATTAAATAACTGTTAAAATAACTTACTTCATTATCCTCCACAGATTTTTCTTCGACAGGAATTTTCGGAGGTTTCTCTGTAGTTGCCATGTTTGATTTTGTGTTTTTTTTCTTCAGAGAAATTTATGCTGCCACCAAAGCACTACAAAATAAGGGCCGAGTACGTTCCTGCTCAGGAGAAGTAAAGAAATGTAGCGATGAAATCCATTAATGTGATGTCATCGTTGGTATATGAGCATCGAGAACCACTTCGTTCTTGCAAACTTTTTTCAATTTACAAAAGACGTGTTTTGAAAGTTTTTCCTTCGACATGGTCTAAATGAAAAAGATTATCATTTGTTTTGCATAAAATTCATTCATTTCATTCTGTTTTTTAGACTTTAAGCATCTTGGTTTCACGTCTAACCATTATTGATACATACTAACATTTTCTTTTTACTTATCACTCAGCATTTTTTATACAATCTTAAGTCTGCACCCTCAAAATTTAAATATTTTCCCTCTTCCCCTCAAACATCATGCAAGACACATTTTACACCTTTCATTAGATTAAATTTTCTGACCCATTGTGTGCCTGAATCCTAAGCTAAAAAAATGTTTTTATGATACTTTATTGTAATTTTATTCGTTTAAAATGAATGTGCAAAGAATAAGCGAATAATATCTTGCATTTTTAGTGGTTTTACCGCCTAATTCACCATTAACCTGGGGCCACCTAAACCTCGCGGTTAAGCCCGAAACCGGTCCTTAACCCGGAGTTACCGCCGATTTCGTATTCACCGTCAACTTCAACTACGCGCTGACAGGTTTCCGAAACCTTGCGTGGTTGAAAAACCTAACCAAGCTCCGGAGCAAGGTTAAAGGCTTGGTTTGCCTTCTGAGCATGCGCATTACAAGTAAACATTAGAAGCAATGGCGGTTCGAGGCGATCTTCGCTTGAAGGTAAGATATTTTTATTTCCTATAAATGAAAGTTTTTATTTATGTTATTGCTGTTCTGTACTGTATATGTCAATAGTATTCGTTCATAAATTCCCAGTTTGGATTTGATCGGTCGTTTTTTGCGCTTTAAAAGATGCAACTTCATCACTTTCCATTCCTATTCCGTAGTTTATTCAAAATATTTCAGCTTTACGAGTAATGATATGTCAGTGAACAGAAAAATAGTAATTCCAGAGTTGTGGTATGACATATAAATCTCAATATTAATAATTGCACATTTGGTGACTGAGTTGGAAAGTAGTGTGACATATAATATCTACCAAGTAATCTGTATGTACTCGGTACCGCTTGGTCAATTTCTGGTATACTCGGTCAAATTTTAACTATGTTTCCTGCTTATCCCGAGTAGTTTTGAAATATTTCACGGATTTTTTTTTAAATTTTCAGTTTGCAATCATTTACTACTGTTTTACTCTTAAAATATGACTGTATTGTATATGAAAATTAAGAAAAACTGAACATGTAAAGCAAAGTAAAATTTTAATATGCATATGTCACTTCCACCATTCGTTTTAAACGTGGGAGAGTTAAAAAATATGGCACTCAAAAGTTTTTTTTATTATTATTACTCTACAAATATTTTATATGTGCAAATTTCTAATATTTAAAAAAGCTATAATAAATTCCTAAATTAGTTGAAATTTCATCTCATTTCATTCAGTTTTTTGTCTATATTTTAAACTAGTGGTACCCGCACGGCTTTGTCCATAGTAGAAAATTAAAAGGTCATTTGGTTCCCTGTATATTTACAAATAAAGGATGATGAATTTCTCGTCAGTTGGCTATGTTCATTCGCTCTCCCATTCCACGTCATGACAATTTTGTAATTTACTCATCCATCTTATGATAATTTTGCTCCGGAAAATGTTCTTAAATTTGATATAGAAAAAGAACAAATTCAAATTTTTGAAAAATCGCTTCGAGGTGCATACCCCCATGCTGCAAACTAACTTTGCCAAATTTCATGAAAATCGGCTAAACAGTGTAGCTGCTATGCGCATCACAGAGATCCTGACAGAGAGACTTTGAGCTTTATTATTAGTAAAAAATACAATTGTAATTTTTTTCTTAAAATCTGTGAGGGGTGCTTAGTTAAATTTCAAATTCAAAAATATCACTATGTGTGCAAAATTGATTTTAATGTTCCAATAAGTGTAACATGCTTCACATTTATGTCAATGGTTATTATTATTTTTTTAAGATACTCTGTATTTGACCAAGTACGTACTCGTCCTGAGTGCAGCTTGGTTCCACACTAGTTGAATGTAAAGTAATTTTGAAAAAGCCCTTAATTTTTACATTGTATGAATGTCAGCGTATGCTATGCTATAATCTCTGTATGGCCCCTGCCACATCAACGCCATCCGAAGAGATGGCAATCATCTTTTGCCCTCCCCCCTCACACAAAGAATAGTAAAGTTCTGAACATTTTTTAAAATTAATTATTGCTTAATTGAACATGTATTCTGAATTCATCAGATCATATGTGATATAAAAGACAAATATTAAATAAGGCCCGGATCTGCGTGCCCGCAGACTCAACAGGGGGGGGGGGAGGGTATGTCCTTAAGGGGTCTGACGACGCACGAAATTGAAAAAAAAAAAGTAGCTCACTCAGACTTATTAACGTTGCAAATGCACACTGCTCGCTTCTGTGGAGGGGCCCTAGAGATTTTGTGCCAGGGGGTCCAAAATTTGTAGATCCAGGCCTGAATAAATCTATATCATAGCATTTCAGAAACTATTTTTAAAAAGGAATTATATTGGAGGGGAAAAATACCCCTTCAAGTACTACGTGGCAAAAGGTTCAATTAATGGGGCTCTCTCTTATCTTGTCACCTGGGGCAATTGCATCCCTTGTCCCCTCTTCAGACAGCCCTGTTCGCAAAATCATGCCATTGAGTCTCTTCTATTTTCACCAGTAAGTATTCAAGCATAACACTGTAAACTACTTTGACTGGTGTAAAATTTGGTCTTAAAATGACTTTGCGGTCCCTCATTTAATTTTAAATTGAATTTAATTAAATAAATTACTATACATTAAATAAATAACTTTGTGCATAAGAAGTAAAATAGGAAATAGCATCATCAAAAAGCAAACTGCAGATTGCTGCAGTCACGGGTTTCGGCGTTACAAGAAACGCCTTTTTCAATGCAAGAGAAATGAGCTTATGGATTGAAAAAAATAAAGACATCCACTTTTGTCGGGTGTTGGTTTTGACCTTTTTATCTGTTATTTTACAAATTATTACAAGTATATGCTTGAAATCCCAAACTGATATTTCAATAAGTTCAAAATCCTTCTCGTGTATGTCAGTGAATTTTTGTTTAGCTCTATTGATAAATACTACTTAGCGGAATATCAATGGTTGAAAGTACTCCTTGTTTGGCCTAAGTGCTACTCCGTATGGCACTGCCTAAAGCCCCTTCGTTAAACAGAATTGTATTTTGTGCAAAAGTGGCAACGACTTAAATTTAATGTTCTTGTACATGAGGGCAAAAAACTATATTACAGATAGTGGCAGTTCTTTAAAATTTCAAAGTTTCTTGGAAGATTTTCTAATTTCAAATATATACAAAAAGCAGCAAATAATGTTAACACAACCTGTTAATGTTTTGGGTATAGTGTAGAATTTTAAATGTGCTGCTATTGTTGCCAGTGTGTGTTAGAGTTGTGGTACAACTGATTTGTTTTTTTTGTTTTGTTTTTTTTTTTTTTTTTTAATTCAAAAAATTATTTTTATCAGCATTTTGACTTAATTTGTTTTCCAGTTGATTCCGAATTGACTCTGGATATTGAAATTTACAACTTGCTGCAATCTATCTCAGGAATCATATAACTGGTGTCTCTGTCAAAAGGAAGTTTAAATTTATCTTAATTGATTTTCAATTGTATTACTTTGTATTTGTTTTTAAAAGATTAAATCCTGATTATGTACTCAATTAGCTGAAATAAATTTTACTTGCCTCTGTAACTTGTTTTATATTATTAGTTATTTTATACACGAAACACACCAAAAAAAAAAAAAAAAAAAAACTGATTGTCAGTTAAAATTATAATTACTAACTATAAATTATGCTCTGATATCATTAATTCAACAGTAAGGTGTCCAAGTTTAATGGGTTCTTCATTATTTTAATGTAACTTATGTTGCTTAGCATTTGAATTGATTTAAAACAGCTTAATTAAATTAAAATCATGGCTTGACTAAAGTGATTAAAAGAAATCAAACAAAATTCAATTATCAATGAACTGAATAAAAAGTCATTGATGACAATCGTTTGTCAAAACATTAGATATATCTTTACTTGTTAATTGATGTTTCAATGTGTTCAAATGTGAAAGATATTGTGTAACAGATTTCAACATTTCAGAATAAATTATTTTTAAAGCTGTACACTATTGCTCTTTATGCTTTATATGTTCATTGAAATAGTGAATTAAATAAAAGTTTTTTTTAATTTATAAATATTGTCATGAAAGTAAACTTTCAGTATAGCATAAAAAATTTTTTGTACTTTTAATAGGGAAAGTAAGTAAAATATTTTTTTTAAAAAATTCATTTGCACTTGAAAGCATTCTTCATTCTTGTTTTACATTCAGTGCAATGCCGTATAAAAAAGAAATAATGGTTTCCTTTTATAAAAATTAATGTAGTGAATTAGTATGAAACTTAATTCAAGTGCGTCAAAAACCACAGCTGTGAAATTGGAGGGAAAATGACAGAAGAGCATTAGACTCTGACTTCTTTTCTTCGAAATCAATTCGACTCCACTAGTACTGCCAGAGTTGCAGGCTTTTGAGGGAGAATGCAACTTCAACTCTTGGAATTTTTAACCTCCAACTCCACAGCCCTGTCCAAAACTTAAAAAATCTTATTATTTTCTACTTTATTTTGATTATGTTTGAAAGTAAAGTTATTGTAAAAATTGTGAGACACGCAATTACAGTATTGTGGCATTTAATTGAGAAACATATTTTTCTTTTTATCATGTGTATGTTCATTTGAAGAAGTACTCCAAATCAGCCGAGTTCAAATTGCAGTTATTATCAAAGTAGTAGGTGTTCCTATTCACCTGGTAAGTAGCAGATCTTGAAATTCTTCCGCCCAAGAGGTAGGTATTCCGCGATGTTGGTATCTCGCTTGTTGTGGGGATAATTTTTAGCCTCATGGATATCAGCTTAGAAAGTTAGTGATAAATAGATTGCGCTTAGAAAACACTGAAATGATGTTAGAAGAAATAGGTAAAATCTGTGGAGTGAGTACAAAAAGTGTCGAGAGGATATGAAAGTAGTTTCAGATAACAGGAAATGCTCGAGTCAATTGCACTAGAAAATGCAACCAAAAGGGATAAACTTCGACTCGTGAAGACAAAATTTTATATTGAATGAGTGTTATAAATCCTTGAACAAATTTCCAGGGCCACGGCGGAAGCTGGTGTCAATATTGCACCTTCAACAGTGCGATACAGGCTGTTAGAACACTGGCGGAGAGGATGTTAACCGTACAAGAAACAGCTTCTCACGTCTCTTATAGAGAAAAAAAGGTTAAAATGAGTATTGAAATACAAAACATAGACTAAGAAGATTTTTTTTCTGACAAAACAGATTTTGTGATTCATGGATTTAAATCCAAGTACGTGAGAAAGAACAAAGGAAAACCTCTTCAGCACTATACCAAATAAGCGCCCAAGTATCCGCCCAAAATCAGGGTGCTCACCCTCCCTAAGAGCAAGGGCTCACCCCGCGTAAAAATCACAAAGATCCCCCCTCCCAAAAATAGCCCCCCCCCCCCCACTAAAAAGAGAAATGCTCCTAAAAATTTTAATGGCGCAGTCTGCGTCATAACACCTCCTAAGTGGGCACCTCTCCTAAAAAAATGTTTCTGGGTTTAAGAGACTACATCTCCTCTTCTCGTAGAAGGAATAACGAACAATACCAGCTACAAAGTTATACTGCCCTGAAAAATGTTTTCAATCGTCTAAACTATGGTGTAAAGGAAGTTGCTTTTTCCAAAAGGCAGCGCACAGTGCCATTTTGAAGCATATTAACAATTTGTGCTCAAAAAACAAACTTACTGTATTGGACTGTTTCGGGAATTCACAGAACTTGAATCAGAGAGGAAATTTATGGGCTGTATCAAAAAACAGCCAAGTGAGACGGCACGGATGGAGAAGCTAATTTCCGCCACTATTGACTTATGGTTAAGATATATTGACTAAACTATACGGACTAGTCTAGTACATACCATGCCAAAACGTGTCTGTGATGTTATGTCTAGCGGGGCACACTTCAATCATTCGTTTTGAATATTCATAGAAAATGTAACTAAAACTGAATTTTATGGAAAAAAATGCATTTCTTCATGTTGATGAGGCAGTAAAAAAGTCTTTTGTTGCATATTTATAAGCCATAAAAAGAAAACCATTGAAAATGTCCTTTATTGTTTCTTATTAAATTGATTAATAAAAAATAATAATAATGTATCTATATTGAACTTGTTTTATCTGAAATTATTATTACTAGAGATATCCTGGTATGAAAGAGGTTTAAAATAATATTTTTAATCAGATATAATATTTCTTTTATTGGAATAAAATGATTTGTCACTAAAAATTTAGTTTCTTTAAGAAAAGAGATAAGCAGATTAAAATTATCTATCTCCGAAGCTTTATAATAAGTTTAAATTACATCCCTAATTGTGTAATTGTGTATGCGTAGATTCAAAGAAATAATAGCAAAAGTAATACATTTGTTTACACTTGAATTTACACAATTGGCTACTCAGTTTTAACTCCTCGTTTGTACTTACGCCGCTGACTTTTTAGAAAAACTTTAAATCATATTATTTGCTTTGTTTGGTAATGAACTGTGTTCAATTACTTTTTTCCAATCAAAGAGAGCAAATGCTATCTTCGTCTCGCTTTACTTTGCAACGCAGCACGGAATGAAACAGCAACAGCGAACGGTCGTTCAAAATGTAAACAAAAAACGTAGAAAATCATGTGATCATTATTGACCAATAGGATGCGTAGTGTGCTGGCAAAGTTGAGAAACCACGAAGTTGGGAAACTCCGGGGCCTTTTTCGCCGGTGCGTGACCGGTGAATACCAAATATTTCACTTCGTGGTTAAAATCTCAACGCCGAGTTAACGAACCTCGTGGTTAAAGGCGTATGGTTAGGTTAACGGTGAATTAGGCGGTTAGAGTTTTCATTTTCATATAATAGGAACTCTAGTTTGCAAAAATGATCTTCGAAACTACAGTGCCCTCTTACGGCTTCATGATGCAAAAAAGTTCTATTTTAAACGTATTAACTTTGCAGATCTGGCAATACAACAAATGTGATGGTTGATGGTAAACAAATCCCGGCAAGTCTGTTTTTCAACTTATCCATAGAAGCGACGCGGAGTTTATTCATGACGCTGTTTAAAATAATCGTGAAAAAATGACTGAAATTCTGGAAGTAATACTGTCGTGTGATTTGAAGTAATTGATTTTCTGTAAAATCTTGATGTCTTAACTCCTTTTTTGTTTACTTTTTTTTACCACATTTCTTGTGTCCATTACTAACATATCGCCTTTTTGTTATATTATTTTAACATTTACTACCATTATTGTCTTCTTGTTGCGTGCACAATTTTTGAAAGTTTTTTCTTGTCTTTTGTGGAACAGATTTTTTATGCAATATTCGGACTGCGTTGTTTAGTTATTGTGATGGAATGGATCAAAAGCATGTCACCGGCACAGTGGTTGATTTTAACCTTTTTGATTCCTAATGTACGTCAATTTCAATGAATTTTTATTAGTTTCATGCAGTTCGAGAAAAAATGGTAATTGTGTGGTTAAAGAATGAATTTGTCTTATGAAGACGATATTTTGGTATTTATTAACCCTTTAACCTGAATCCTTTTCTGTTGTGCAAATTAGTGTGGAATTAAGTTAGTTATTTTGAGGGAAAATCATCATAATGTAGAGCACGGCAAGTTGGCAGAAAAATTTTTTGTAGCTGAAATTGTTGCCTTTAATGTAGCTCGCGATTTAATTTTGCATTTACTGAAGTTTTTATGTAGGATAATGGATCGTTCTTTTTCTTTTTGTCAGAATATTTTACCTTTTAACGGAGTATATTAATTATTTGGTGGTTTGTTTTTCATGTTATTGGAAATTTTAATCTTGTTTAATTTGTTTTGTGAAGTAAAATATTTAATTTTTGAATTTCGGCAACATTGTTCTTGGAAACAATTGACAAACATAAATGCTTTATTGTGACTGGTTTTGTAAAAGATTTTGTAAATGGCTCAACGGTTCCATAATTCAATGCCCCCCCCCCCCCTCTTTTTAATTTCAAATATGAAAGAATATATTTTTTTTTCAAAATCTACCATAAAAAAGTACATTATTTTTTAAAGAAAATTAAAAAATGTGTTGACTCCCTTTTCATAATTTTTAGTTTGAAAACTTTGCTTTTTATGCTATGGTGTATATTATCTGTGCTGTAATTTAACTTTTTGAGCCTAAAAGCAATATATGTACCCAGGGTTATCCGGTTTTTTCCAGGATGGAAAAAATAGCTGCAGACAAAATATCATTTTGTCCATTTTTTTTCAGCGATTTCAAATTTCTTAATTAATGAGATAGAACTTAACAATAATAAATATATTTTTCTCTTTTAAGGAACATTTTTAATATTAAAATATCACACATAACCATTTGTGTGTTCCCAACACTATAATAATAATTTTAAATAAAAAATACTAGTCGACCCGTGCGGAACTCCGCACTGTGCTTCGAATCGTTTCATAAGGCATTTCGCTCTTTAAAAATGTCAAAGGAAGAACATTATGAAGAAGAACCGAAAAAAAGTAAGCGCAGAAGAGAAGGCATGTAATTTAAAGACATCAGTAACAAGACCTCGTTAAATACAACGTTGTGATAATTTGATCATCATAATTTGATCATCGCTCACCTTTTGGTTGTACGTATTTTCAATGCAAAGATAAATATCATTAAAAGTGTGGCTGAGTAGTGACTCGTGAAAAAGCAATAATTGTGCATGTGAAGAAACAGGTTGTGGCAAATACAGTCCTGCCCATGTGAGCATCTGACGGGAAAAAAAGAAACATTAAAGAGATATTAATTGGCACGGATTCGAATTGGCGCTATTCTGATTAACAGCCCCAACAAACCTAGCAATTGCGCCTTCCTTTTTGAAAGCTATTCATTGAAGGAATGCATAGTAAAAAACAGCAAAAAAGCATTTTGCCAAAAAAAAAAATAATAATAATAAGATCATACTTCTATGTTTTGTCATTAACCAGCATGATACGATTTAAAATTATTCGTAAAGCATGGAATTTGATTAAAGAATGACGAAGATCTCACGTAGCGATTGAAACCAAAATTCTAGAGAAGTAATAAATTAGATTGAAAATAAGTGTTTTTATCTTTGAATATTGAACTATTTCACATAGAAGGTTGCTCTTACCATTACGGCTTAAATGCTGCACATGTTTCTCTTTTAATCAAACACTTAAAATTCAAAACCAAAACCAGTTGAACTGAGTCCGTTTTTTAAGTGTAATTTTTCGAACGTAGACAAAATGTTTTTTTTTTTTTTCAGCAGAAAGCAGAGGAGTAGAAAATGATTTCTTACTAGTGAAGTTGATAAAAATTTTAATGTTTTATATTGTATTCGCGCAAATAAAAAATTAAAGGTTTAATGGGTGAAACTCGTAGTTTCAATTTGGCGTAGTATTTTTTCATTTGTACAAAAGGTCGAACACTGCTATTAGAAAAATCTACATTTTAGCATACAATGAAAATGTTTTTCTCCACAAAAAGGATTCCCTTGAGGTAAATCTAATACTTTTTTTATGCTTACATTATGCTTAGAGGTCTGGACAGAGTCATAGCTTTAAAAAAGAGGAAGTACACCCTTCGATTAACAGTAAACTTATGTGAATGATAACTGTAGCTTGCATAAAGGAGTCGAAACACCAAGTAGCATTCCCACTGCATTTATTTTATTACGTGTGTATGTTATGAGTACATGTAATGCGTAATACTAATGTAAATTTGATATTATGTCGGACAGCCCAAGCTTGCCCGAAGTTCAGATAGTTTATAGTCGAACGCTCTACCGAAAAAACTTATCAATTTAACCGAACAACTAAGTCCAGTGCTTTTAAGCTTTATTAAAATATAAACACACACACACACACACAGGCAATTTTTTTTTTTTTTTTTGCCGAAAGCGACCTAAAAAATTGGAAAACTGTATTAGAACTTTGCTTAAAAAAAATGCATAAGAACTACAGGCTGCATCAAGGTTTTGAAACAGCAAGGGGCGTTTCCGAAAACTTGATTTTTCGACCGTAAGTCTATTTTTCGTCATTAGCCAGCCTGATAAGTTTTAAAATGAGAGAGGAATAATATATAAGATAAGATATTGAAGAGAATTTTTTTTATTTTTGAAATTTTTTACAATTTGTTACCGCAGGTTGCTTGAACCGTTATGACTTAGATGGCAGCACATGTTCATCATTTAACAGCACGGTTAAAATACAAAATAAATTGAACTATGCTCTTTTTTAAGCTTTTCGAATGTAGTAAAAATGTGATAAGCTATTTTTTTTTCTGCAAAAAGAAAAAATTTATATTTATCCTTCAAATTGAGGTAGTAATTTTTTTATTTGTACAAAGAGTCAGAAACTCATTAGAAGAATATATATATTTCAATATACGATTTATTATTTTTTTCTGAACAAAAAACAATTCTATTGTAGTCTGAAAACTTAAACTTGTTACTAATATTTTCGCTTACATTATGCTTTAATTTTCATACCAGAGCCAAAGCTTTAAAAAAAAAAAAACTTACAATTCAGAAGAAGTTTAGCACAAGGTCACATCAAGTTTTCATAACAGCAAGTAGCGTTTCCTTCTCATTTATTCTATTCCCTCATATTTGTTATTCACTTAATTAAGTGTTCATGTATTGCGCGATTTTTCTCTAATTTTTTGATGCAAATTGTCCGGACGTGGGCCCGAACACTCATTCTACCGGTTACGAGATGAACGCTCTGCCGATCAAGCTATTCAACTCTGTCGGTCATAGTGCATGTTAAAGTTATAAATTTAACCGAAAACCTCATTCTGGTTCTTTAAAAACAGGTTTTCTGGCTGAAAAAAAACAATTTTTAGACCGTGGGTCTATTTTTCGTCAGTAGCCAGCACCATAAGCTTTAAAATAAGGTGTAAATCAAAGAAATCGATCAAGAATTGAGGAAAATCTGGCGCAGAAACCAAAAACAGGCTACAGAAATAATATATAAGGATAGAAAATATAATGATTTCCTTAAAACCTACTTGTCCTAGGTTTCTATAATTGTTGTCGCTGATACATTAGGTAAATAAATTACATGATTTGTAACTTTTTTTTTAAATCTTAAAACAAAATATGCATCTTGAACTTTTGATTTTTAAAGCTGTGCAATGTACGTCAGACTTATGATTCATTTGTTGATACTGAAAATTACTTTCGATGTTTAAGGATGCGTAATTTTAATTTTACTTTTATTTTTTTATTTATTGTAGATGATTATGAAGAAATTAATTTGCAAGAATTTTCAGTCTTGGAATTTGTAATTAATAATGTCTGAACTATCACAGTAAATTATTTCTTTGACTGTTTATACCAAGAACCATTAACCATTGTATTTTATATAACAGTTAAAGATTTTCAAACAATATTTACCTATACAAATCTCTAAGTATGAGGAAATGAAATTACAAGATTTTACTCTTAATTATTTAAATCAATTACGAAGAAATTAGGTACAAATAAGAATACTAAACATTCCTTCAGAATTAATTCATAAAATCTTCATGGTTTTAATAAAATGAAATTATTTTTCTTACAAATAGCATACCAAATAAACCCAGTTTAAACCAAAAAATAAAACTGGTTAATCCCCCCCCCCCAAAAAAAATGGTTTTTATACCAACCCTACATTTGGTTGGTTCAAATTTTAATTTCATGTTTGTTAGTTTGTTTTCAATTTTGGTTTCAGTTTGGTCATAACCAAACATCTTATTATATCATATGTTTTCAAATAAATAATTTTAAAAAAATAAACTTTTTTAAATTCAAACTAAGGTTTGAAATCATACAGTTTATGAAAAAAAGATAATAATAGAAATGTTTTTTAAAAATATTACATTAGCGTGCAATGAATAAACTAATATGACAATTCGCAACTCCAACGAACTATAGGGGGCACTGCAGTCACTGTCTAATGGCGGAATTAAAAACTAAAACAAACGCATGTGGTAATGAAGAAAATGCTAAAAGTGTTGTGATTTTTGTTCGTATGTATGATTTTTTCGCTTTATTCATTTGAAAAGATTTTTCAAAGTCTTTTGGTTATTCTGACCCATATAGAAAGAGATTAGAAACCAAAAAGTATTACGAAAGTAAACAATTAATGCAGAACACATAGTAAGTTGTTCTGAAGCAGCCATTTTCACGATGTTGAATTCGGAATTCATAAATTTTTGGTTCGCTTCGAACGGCATTTTCATTTTGTACCGTTTTTTCTATACATTAGTACATATTAAGTTCAGTTTCGTGACATTTCCGGCATTTGTTGACATTTTTGTCACATAGTGCACATACGTGGCAGACTGTCAAGAGTAACGTTTAACACTAGATAATTTATTTCTATGACTATATGATTGGATATCTAAAGAAATCATGCATTTAATTCATTCGTCATGGAACCTGATATGCGAAATCTTGTCAAGATACATTATTCTTTCACACAATTTTAAAACCATAAACTTATAAACAGATTTTTGGCGAACTTTTATTTTTTATTGTTCAAATTTTTAACGTTCTTTCTGGATTTTTCAATCTGTTCTGCGATAAATATTTTCAAGAAAATTTATTTGCATACTATCTATTTCAGTAGGATACTGTAGTCAAAGGTTATTTAAATCATTTATGTGGAATTAGGTTAAGGAAAAGTGTCCATAGTCAATGTTGTTAAGTTCGTTTTTTTTTCATCGAATTGAAAAACTGATATTTATTCAAATTCACTCAGAACAAAATAAATAAAATGTGTACTCATAGTTTATATATGGTGGTAGTTTTCTTTTCAGTTGATTGACCATTATTTCTTTTTACTTATCGAATTCTGTAATCTTACTATCATTTTATTCCACTCATGATAAAAATTAAAAATGGTTTAACTAAAAACGCGAAATCTCGCCAAGGCTACTTTGCTCGCACAATTCCAAAACTATAGCCCTAAACAAATTTGGCGAAACCTTTCAGCTGAGAATAAAAGGAATAAAGTAAATCCTTTCTCGGTTAAACATTTTTCATTTTGTTCTACGATAATAAATTCAAGAAAATGTTTTGCATACTGTCCATTCCAACTAAATGCTGCTGTAAAATATGATTAGTTAAATTAATTTAAGATTAAAAAAAACTCATATTCTTACAAATTCATACAAAACAATAAAAAATTTTACCTGGTATAACGTTATCCAATTTTGTTAATCCAGAGTTTTCTTGTTTACGCTTCCACCATTTAATACTTTTTTGAAAGAAATAAGGAAAACTAACATTATTTTGAGAAGCTCGAGAATACTACTAAGGGACGAATTAATTTCTGTTGTTGAAGGCGTTCTTAGACATGTTGAATGCGTTACTCAGAACAAACTGACCGCGTTTACGTCAACAGATACACGTGGAGCGCAACGTGGCAATGTTTTAGTTGCATTCGCAGTTTTATAAATCACTGCAAGGTAGCGTATTCGAGCGCTGGAGTTCCGAATAGTTTTAAAATTAATTTTTTTTAAAACTATTATTTTAATTTATTTTTATTAGTTGTTTAAGAAAGTGTTTATACTGTCTGACTACGGATTGTATGGACAGGCCAAGATCCGTTTTACAGGCGGAAATGGACGCATTTATTACTTTTTATGGATGTCAGCTTTTGCAGATGTATGTTAGCCTTTAAATTAAGCAGAGTCTCATTCAAATAAGCGGAAAATCTACATCAAATTTTTAATTTTCCCTTCATTCAGATAGACTTGAATCGATTATTTCAGAAAAGGCATAGGTCCCGTTTTTTTTCTTTAAAAAATTGAGTTAGCTGTGGTTTTACCATGTTTGTATACGTAGAGAAATCGACTAGGGTAGCAGGGAAGTAAATCCTTGTACAACAAAGCACTTTATTTAAGGGTCACATAATTTTGTTTAATGCAAAAAGTGCATAAGTCCTGGACTTATACCCTTTTTGCATTAAACGCGAATATAAGAATAGTAAGACGTGATGTGTGTATATTGGTAGCATTATTACAGTAACGGTAAGTTTGTCAGTTAAAGGGATTACAGAGGATGGATTCGAAATCATGACCTGGGTAGAAATAAGGCAGAAAAGTATCGGAATGAAATTCGCTAATTTCTCAGGGATTTTTTAACAATGACTCTAGGAATTGTGAAAAAACTACGCTTTCAGTGAGATATACGCTGGTCAAAATAAGAAGAACATTGCAGGAGACTTTTTCTAGAAATAAAAATTTAACAAGATTACTGACAACTTTTCCCTGAGAGGACATTCGTTTTGTCTTTTGCGACCAGTATTTTGGGGTAGTAAAGCAAGAGTTAACCAGATGTGACCGATTATTTCCATGTGAAATTCAATCTCTTATAAGTGAAATTCATGGTCAACTCTGCTGAAAACAACGAAATGCTCAAACAGGTGCCCATCATTTTTTAAGAGGACTTATGTCCCAAATTGAGATTTTAATTTTTTAAGAGGACTTATCTCCCAAATTGAGATTTTGGTAAAAAATGCTGCTGGGTGACAAATATTTTCAATTCTCAACATTCAAGATGTTTAAATGTTCGAATACCAAAGGAGCGGTTTCAGGCTAGCTGTTTTATAGATGGTTTTCAAAAGCATATTGCAAAATAACGCTTTTCAGCTGAACTACCTTTGCCAATATTAAGTACATACAAAGGGAAAATTTTCATATTGTTGGAAGAAATAACAGATATATCAGCATGATTGTTCAGTGCAGTTTTGAACATAGTCATACTTATACATCGAACTTGGTACACAAAACTAGACAACAAACATATCTTTTGTGAAAGGAACATCTCAAAAATGTACATTGAAGTACAGAAAGGTCTCTTGTTCTAAGGCAGCAAGAAAAACTCTGAGTTTTGAAGATAATATGCTCTTTGTACGAATACAGCTAGAATTTCTCTTCAGGGATGTTCTGATAGAATTTGCTGTATGTATATAAATCTCCCATTAGGATTGGCAATGTGTCTTGAAACAAAGGGCTTCGGGAGGCGATCTATTAAAATCCCCTCACTGCAGGTTTTTTGTTTAAATGTTGTAACTCTTCAGAAAGTTAACAATTCTAAAATTGCATTAAACATTTTAAAAGTAAAGCGTAAGTTGTTCAGTTTAAAAGTATTCACTTTAAACTGAAGTCATACTTTAAAAAAGTATACTTTGCAATAAGTTTTTTTGTAAAGTTAAAGTTTTCATTAAAAAAAATGAAATTTTTCATGTTAATTATTTTATTTAAATTTTTGTTTGAATGCTCTGAAATAAGTTGTTATCGATCATATTTTATTTTGTTGGATGTCTTTTCATCCATAGCTCATTTCTTTTGCATTGAAAAAGGCGTTCCTTGTAACGCCGAAACATGTGTCTGCAGTAATCTGCAATTGTGCATTTTGACGTTGTTATTGACATAGTTTATTTATTTATTTTTACAATAAAAGCTAACATTTTCTGTTCATATTGCGGGAAGAATGATTTAATTTAGCATTTTTCTGGGAAAATCAGCTTTAGTGTGCAAAACTAATTTTGAGATTCATTTTTGGAAATTAAATGCATTATCTGGGCCAAGGAAATTTTATTCGACTTCTTAAATCAGTAATGTGAATGCTCACATGTATTTTCTTTTCTTTTAGGAAACTGAAGTCTCTTGTGGAAAGAGGACTTGATATAAATTGCCAGATACCTGGCACCGAAGGTTGTACTCCACTTCATATTGCTGTGGGCATCAAGAAGTTGGAAAAAAAAGAAAAGATCCTTTCTTATTTGTTGGAAATGGGTGCTGATCCTAATGCAAGGTATAGTTAAAGAAATAATCCATTTGATTACCAAATTTTTCTATCTTCTCCTTTTTTACTTCCTTTTACATAGTGTTTGCAAAAAAAATTTCACTCAAAAAATGGCCTTAATTTCCATTTTGCTTGCCCCGAATGAATATTGAGTTTTTTTTTTAAACCCAAACACACGTGGATATATGCTTAAGAACGTATAGACACCTGAATTTCCATTTTGACGATCCCCGAGTTAATTACAGTGAGTGACGTCTGTATGTACGTATATATGTGTGCGGATGTGCGTTATGTATCTTGCATAACTCAAGAACCGTATGTCCTAGAAAGTTGAAATTTGGTGAGTAGACTCCTGGTAGGGTCTAGTAGTGCACCTTCCTTTTTGGTTGCATTTGAATGGTCCAAAGGGAGTCTTTTACACCTTTTTGGGGGGAAATCATTGTTAATTTCAATGCAAACTCAAGTGGTGTTATAATTTGGCAAACACTTAACAATATATTGCCAAGCTTTTATTTAGCGACAAATTTGGCATTTTTTATTTTTAATCTGGTTTCAATTTGGTCACTAATGGCGATAGTTAGAGAGTTAAACATTGAATCACATTAAAATTGCCAATGTTGGGAAATTTCATCTCTGGTAAACGTTTTTTTTTTTTGCATTGGTTCGCATCAAACTTGGGGTGAAAATATTCAAAGTATTTCTTTACTTACTCCAAGTCCAAGGCACTATTATCGTTAAATTAGCATAAAAGGAAGTCATGTGATCATCAGCTCGTTTTTTCTTGGATAATGCGGCACAGATAAATTTATTAAATTTGACAGAGATTCATCCCGCCCAATATTTCAAATAAAAAACCTTTGACAGTGCTATATTGTTTCATGCAATGGATTCTTTCGAATCTTCAAAATTTTGTTATTTACAGATTTGTTTTAAAAATCAGACTGTATAAAATAAAAACACATTTGCTAAAAAGTTTGAAAATATATTTCAAAGCCCACGAAAAATATTTTTCTTCTATCATAGAATTGTGATATCTTGTAATTTTGATACTTTTTTTGGAGTCGACTGATTTTCTGTCTTTCCACCCTGTTTTTTTTTTTAGTCTTTTGGAATGTGTTTTTAGTATAATTGCATACATACCAGATCTGCTGTGTTCTTTGTTTTTTTTTTCTTGCATTGTATATAATTTCTATTAAATGGATCTTAAAATGCTGGGGCAAAATAAGTTTTACCGCCTAAATTTTTGCACTTCAGGGGAAATTTTTGTTTCATTTCAAGCAAATTTTCCTTCAGGATTTTGATGTCATAGAAGGATTGAGTTTTTAAGAAATTAAAAACTCAATCACAAAAGTGATTGAGTTTCACAACAAATCACAAAAATGATTTAAAAAAATAGTTTAGCCTGCTTAATTTTTACAGATTCTCTTTCCATGTACAAAATTCGACAACTGACATTGTTTAGACACATCAAACATATTTAGGCTGAATAATACATTAGGTTGCTAAGTTTTGAAACCTAGTTAATGTTGACATTTGCTTGTGATTGTCAACACTCACATAGTAAAATCATTCGTTGAAGACCGATTCTAAATGACAAATTACTGGTAAATGCTGACATTCTCTAATATTGATCTTTCACAGTAACATATAGCTCGGAAAAAATTTTTGCACCCATGGTTGAAATCACCACTCTACCCAGAAAAAAATTTCAGAGAGGGTTGCCTGGTATTGGAAGTATGTACGAGCAAGTATACAAATGCAGACTTGCCAACTCCTGCTTTTTAAAGTGCAGGAGATCTGAAAATATTGCTGTAGTAACACCTTAAACTGCGGAAGATTTTAAGTGGCATCAAATTATTATGTATTTTAAAGTGGTTAAAAATTAATCATCTTATTATAATGATATACTGTTTGCAGTTATTTTATTCTGACATTTTCAAAACAAAACACATAATTATAAATTAGAAGATACAGTGAAATGCTGTTACAACAAACTTCAAGGACCACTAGTTTCGTTCTTTGTAACGGGAATTACATTGTGATGGAATTCAAGCAATATAACAGCAATTAATTTGGGGATAAAATTTCATTTAAATGAAAATTTCGTTGTACTATTATTCGTTGTCACAAGATTTTACTGTATTACAAAAAAATAAGTAAATAAATAAATAAAACCTGATAATTCTACTATTTTGATCATCTTTTATGAAACATAATAGTATAATTTTATGTAACACAAATTAATAAGGAGTAAATAAATAAAACAAAGCTTGTATTTGTTTCTTGTTCAAAGAAACAGCGATTGCTCTTGATTTTTTTCAGAAAATCTTTTGAAAAATCTAGTTTATAACAAGTTTTTTTTTTTTTTTTTTCTGTAAACTTAATGATGAATAATTTGTCAGACATACATGAACAAAAAAAAAAAAAAATCTGTTCATTTTATCAAGTGAGAGCACCCTCTCAAATTCTGAGTTTCTATGTGAAATGGATTGAATGATCAGAATTAAAAAATATATATATAAGTTTTAACTTACCTTTGGCATTATGAACTGATGTCAAGTTTGAGGCATAAATGGCTCAAGAAAATGTAGAATATTTGATCTTCAGCACGGAAAGCGGAATATAGGTGCTAAATGCAAAGAGTTGGCAAGTCAAAATGGTGTCAATACATAAGGTGCCCCCCCCCCAAATGTTGCAAAGCCCCCCCCCCTCCCCCAATCAAGAGTCATCCCCAAAAAAGTGAAAAATACTCATCAACCATTTATACCAAAAATACAATTTCAACCAAAAATACCATTGAAGCTGAACCATGCAGCCTGTTATGATCAATTTTATGAATCAGAAAATGTATATTCTGGAACCTACCAAACTGCATTCAGTATTACGAATAATTGTTTTAAATTCTAAGCCAAATAGTTAGAAATTGGTTTGAAGAAGAAAAACAGGTGGAAGTTTGTATCAATAAAATAAGCATTTAGTAATGATAGTAACACTGTTATAGGCAGATAATGGGCAGTAACTACAATTTTTTTTTTTTTTGCATTTTTGTCGACTGTTGTACGGTAGCTTTATTGTACAAACTTGCTTATTTGATTTCTACTGAAAAAAAGAAGTGGAAAAAGCTTCTAATTGCAACATTGTTAGTATTGAATCCAACCATTTCTCTATTGTTAGTATTGAATCCAACCATTTCTCTATTGTTAGTATTGAATCCAACACACATTTTCTCAAATATCTCAAAAACTCATTTCAGCAGATACTGCCAATGGTAGAACAGTTCTTGGTTTGTGATTTTTCCTTCCTTTTCTGCGTTTTCCCATGTTGTCTAAATTTATTTAAAAATACTAGCTGCGTGCCCGGCGTTGCACGGGCTACTTAAAAAATGAAAGAGATGTCCAATTGATGTTTTTGTATTACTCTGACATCAGTTTCCAAAGCGCTAAGGAGTAAATAAATACGCGTAATGCAAGGTTTGCAAACACCAGTAGAGCATATTTTTGGCAAAAATCTCTTAAACGTTAATCACAGTTATCAATAATGCAAGTTATGAGTATTTTCAATTAGCACAAAAGATGAAAATATATGCATTATCAATTATAATCTGTGCTCACTTTAAACTGAATTAAATCTGATAGACTATACCTAAAACATTTGTATGTACAATTACGATCAGCTTTTTACATAAAATGACACATACTTTTTGGTTGCTTACGTGAAACTAAAGCACCAAGACTTAATAAATACCAATCAGCATTAATTTTATACCAAGTCATCAGATTCGAATTAAGCTTTAGTTAAAATCCTTAAAAACAATATTTTTGTTCAACTCTGTTTCACTTAAAGAAATCCAAACAATCTTAATTTAACATGTTCTTTTAACAATACAAACTATATTCAGTAAATTACCGCCCATTAGCCAGGGCTAAAGCAGAAATACCAAAAATAGAAACAGGAAGGAAAAAGAGAGTTATTACAATTCGAAAACTCACAGATGTGACGGGAAAAAGTCCAACAAAATAAACATAATTAGTCGCACATCCCAAATGTACCAAAATATGAGGCCGGTGAATGACAAACTTACACTACAATCAATAAACATAGCTAAAGAAACAACTTTCATATGTTGAAAGGAGTTAAGAACGTTAAATGTAAAAAATAAAAAAAGGACAGACGATAAAATAAAGGCTATATCCGAATAGAGCAACCAATTTTAAACTAATTTAAAATGAAATTCGGAACTCCAGCGCTCGAATACGCTACCTTGCGGTGATTTACAAAACTGCCGATGGAACTAAAACATTGCCACGTTTTAGTTCCATGTGTGTCTGTTGACGTAAACACAGGCGGTTTGTTCTGAGTATTTATTAACGCAATCGATGTGTCTTAGTTTGCTTTCAGCTACAGAAATTAATTCGTCCCCTAAGAGTATTCTCGAGCTTCTCAAAATAATGTTAGTTTTCCTTATTTCTTTCAAAAAAGTATTAAATGGTGGACGCGTAAACAAGAAAACTCTGGATTAACAAAATTGGATAACGTTATACCAGGTAAAATTTTTTATTGTATGAATTTGTAAGAATATGAGTTTTTTTTAATCTTAAATTAATTTAACTAATCATATTTTACAGCAGCATTTAGTTGGAATGGACAGTATGCAAAATATTTTCTTGGATTTATTATCGTAGAACAAAATGAAAAATGTTTAACCTAGAAAGAATTTACTTTATTCCTTTTATTCTCAGCTGAAAGGTTTCGCGAAATTTGTTTAGGGTTATAATTTTGGTATTGTGCGAGCAAAGTAGCCTTGGCGAGATTTCGCGTTTTTAGTTAAACCATTTTTAATTTTTATCATGAGTGGAATAAAATGGTAGTAAGATTACAGAATTCGATAAGTGAAAAGAAATAATGGTCAATCAACTGAAAAGAAAACTACCACCATATATCCGTGAGAATTTTGTTGATGATTTGCATAACATGACGCAATTAAATCGTAACTCAGAAATTAGAAAAATCGAAACAGAAAATTTTTAAATGAACCGATTCGGGAATTCGAGAGAAATAACTCAGCTACAAATGGAAAAAAAATAAGCGCTAGCCAAGCAAGGCAAAGAAGTATCATCTTCTTTCGATAACAATTTGTAATGTCATATTGAATTTTCTAGCATTAATTGTTGTTCTTGTCAGGCCACAATTATTATTTAGTTTTATCAAGAATTGATAAATATCGAATTCAACATCATGGAAATAGCTGCTTAGAACTACGAACTACGTAGTTTGCATTAATCTTTGACGTTTAGTAATGCTTCTTGAATTCTCATTTCTTTCTACGTGGGCCAGAATATCCACAAGACTTTGAAAATTAATTTAAAAAGAATAGAGCGAAAAAATCATACGTACGAACAAAAATCACAACACTTTTAGCATTTTCTTCGTTACCATGTGCGTTTGTTTTAGTTTTCAATTCCGCCATTAGACAGTGACTTCAGTGCCCCCTACAGTTGGTTGGAGTTGCGAATTCTAGATGGAAACGTTGTTTTAAGATTTGGACAGCAGCCAAGAAAATCTCTTTTAAAACAATTATTAGAATTTTACTTGCTCACGCAAATTCAAAATGGCAACAGGAAAGAAATAAAATTCCCGAATAACGTTATGTTAATTAACGTTTTAATTAATATCTCCGCTAATTAAAGTCGCACAATTACGAGATTGGTCCTATTGTTTTCTTTGGGAAATTTCGAATTGATCGGTATTTCGTTTGACTCCTGATTCGCAGCGGTTCTCGAGAAGATAGATCTTCAGACAGACAGACAGACAGACAGACGCGAACAGATTTTAATATATAGTGGATTTTAATTGTTTGTGTTATAGCCCATGAGATTTATCTTGGTATAAGGTGCAGCTCTAAGGCAAAAAAAAAGTTGGGAACCACTGCGTGTTAGAGCAGTACTTCCCACACTGTGATCTGTGGATCCCTTGGGGGTCCGCTAACCCTTAGTAGTAGGTCCACAAAAAATTCAGGAAAAAGGAGTACAAAGTTTGAATAATGTCTTTGAATTTGAAAACTAGAATTTTTACCTTCAAAGAATGAAGTAGTTCTTTGAGCACTACTTCTCGATATCTCAAGATGCAATGTAGCATGATCATGCACAGGTGGTCGAATCATTTTTTGCTTTGACGTTACCATGAAGACTTTCGTTGGGTGAATATGAATATTTGGTAGAGATAACTTCAGACTTTACCTTAAAATCTACTATTGAGGATTCTTACCTACTATTTTTGGCTTTGTTTGGAAACCGAAAAATACCAAAAACGAAGTGTGTTCTTCCATTTACCACAACTTACCCATATGCGTCCAGATTTTCAACCAATGCAGCCAATAAAACTAAATAACAAAGCTGTCTAGATTCTGAATCTGATATTCCACTCCAGCTAAAACCTCACTCTTCCCTTTAATTTGATGTCAAATTTTTAATTTTAATCATTTTGTTACCTATGAAGGTTGATCCAAAAGTGAGGTTTCTGGAGTACAAAAATGAAATTGATCATTAAAGAATTTAATACGAGGGTCGACCCAAAAGTAAGGTTCCCATCAATTTTGAAAATATACAGCAGTGTCTATTCTCATTGAAATTTACATTGTTGGAAAGAAAAACCTTTCTCTATTTTTATGCATAATCGCCATCTTTTTCTGTGCATTATTGTCAACGGTGCCCTAACTTCTGTATCAAGTGTCGCGGAATTCCACCACCAACCCGCTGAGGAAGCGTTTCGCCCCTTTTTTGACTTTTGGCATACCTGCCAAGCCTTCCGGATTTCCCGGAAGTTTTATGGATTTTTATGTCCTTTTCCGTTTTTCCGGTTATGAGCAAAATCTTCCGGATTTTTCACGTTTTGTATTAAAAAAATAGTATCTCGCCAATTTTGGCGCTAACGATTCTTTTGTGGAATGCGGCACCGCGTTTTAGGCCAAGTAGCCAAGGAAAGGTTGCCATAGGAGAATGGCACGAGAAGAAGTGAGGCAAGATTATGACGTCACGGAGTGATACAGCGCATGACTTCATCGGGATCCAATCAAAGCAAGCGTCGCGCCTGGCAACTAGGGGCACAATTTCGGCGCCGATTATCTTCTTTCTCTCAGTTCGAGCTGTTTTTGCTTTGTTCTTTTTTTAAAATGAGTACCAAATGTTATTTCCACACTTTTAAAGAAAGCAATAAAAGTAATATTTACTAAACGAAAGTAAGTTCAATTGATTTGAAATTCGTAACTAATATATTGTTGAATGTAAAGAGGATAGGGGTCCTGTTTGATTTTATTTTGCGTTAAAATCTTGTGGATAAAAATAAAAAAATCTTCCGGATTTTTTTTCTCGGAGGTTGGCAGGTATGCTTTGGCGTCGCTCCGGAAATGTTGGCCATCTAAGTGTTCTTCAAACTTAGGAAAAAAGTGGTAATCACTAGACTCGAGCTCCGAACTGCAATCAAGAATGGAGTGTTTTGTTGACTGTCATGTCCCACTCTGGCGGTGAAATTCTGGGACAACGGATACAGAAGTTAAGGCACCATTGACAATAATGCACAGAGAAATATGGGAATTATGTATAAAAATAGAGAGACATTTTTATTTCCAATGATGTTAATTTCAATGAGGATAGACAGTGCTGTATATTTGTAAAATTGATGGGAACCTTTCTTTTGGACCGACCCTCGTATTAAATTGTTTCTGATAATTTCATTTTTGTGCTCCAGAATTTGTAAATAAAGTTAGGAGCTATAAACTGCCTATCAAGAGCTTTTTTTAAATAGGGATGTTCCCCTCTTATTAGTAATGTTTTATTTAATTAAGTTCAATTAATTACAAACAAAATATCTATACACTCTAATGACTGGGGTCCACACCGAATATTGGTCTGTGAAAAGGTTCCTTTGGCTATACAGTTTGGGAAGCTCTGTGCTCGAGCATTCAGATTCTTAATTTCAGCTCTTGTAAAAGTTTTTTCATTGGTTCTCCCTCTACATTTTTTTTAGTATTGAGAGTGTGAGAAACACTATGAGTTTTGTATTGTTGCTATTATTAGTATTTTGTAGCTTTTTACGTGCATAGTTTAGTTCATGTTTAATAGTTGTTTTATTAACTTTTAAATCCAAACTAACTGTTCCTAATCAACTTCAAAAATGCTGTGTGATTTTTATCTTTAAATACAATTATGATCTTCTCCATCAGTTGTGTTCTTTTTGTCCAATTTTTATGTCTTTTAAAATCCTTCCTCTTTTGAAAAACATGAGAGTTATGGACAATTACTGCATATCTATTAGAATATTTTGTATTCAGTATAAGTTTCTGCAGATAACTATTTTTATAAAATGAATTGTTTGAATTACATTAACGATATATTTTGTTTCTATTTTTGTTCAGATCATTTGATGACTTAACGCCTGTGCATATTGCATCGATGTGGAACAACTGTTTTCAATTGGAAAAGCTCTTACAAAATGGCGGAAATCCGTGGTTGACCGACAACGAAAATAAGAATTCATTTGATATGGCTGCTGATTACAAAGCCTATGAAGCATATCAAATTTTGCAAATTTATCTTGCTGAAGATAGGTTTACCTACAAGGATTCAAATAATGCTTCAAAAAGAAAATCTAAATCCAGAATTAGGCACGAGGTTGTTAAGCGTGAAGACGATGAACTTGTTCATCAATCATTGAATGAAATGACAAACATTAACTATATCACAGCAAATGATAATTTTATGTCTCAGATATCTGCCATAGAAGATGAAACTGAGAGCTTTATAATCAATCTTAGTAAGTTCTTAAAAAGGAGGGGCTCATGCAGAGAAAAAAATAAGTCAACAAACTTGGACAAATCCAAACCTAAAAATGATACGAGTCACAATAATCTCTTTGTTCCTTTAAGCAATGCAACGAAACCTCCAGTGCCCAAACAAGAACAGGATTGCCATGAGAGGGACTTTAACCAAGCCTACTATTTTTCTCCGCATGAAAACGACAGTTTCGATTCTACTATAAACAACTTGCACGTTTCAGATACTGCAGGTCCACACACGATTGTCGACAGTGACAACGAAACTGGCATCGTGCTCGTAGCTGAAGATGTTTCTGAAAACTGCGGTATTGATGGTTCAGCAAACTCTTCAATGTCCAGCACTTGCAGTGACTGGAAAACATTTCAAGCGGACAATATCAGTAGAGTATCGGCTGCTGGCAGTGACTGCTCATCCCATCCAAGTTCTTCCATTCTTATAACTAGTCATCTTCAAAAGTACAGCAATTCAAAAATTTTTGATCAGCTACAAAATTTGGGTGACAAACCAGGTCCAGTGTTGGATCATACTCGGGAAGTGTACCTTCGACGATTGGCTAAACTAAGATCTGGTTGTAATGTTTCCTGTGTGCTACCGGAGCCAAGTAAGTCCTATTCTTTTCCGTAGACTTTCAAAATTCAATGCATGTTTTTTTTTCTCCATTTATTATTTTGATTGTAACAAATAATTGTTTTGTTTATTCTTGTCTTGTACAAGACAAGATTTGTATGTTTACAATTACATTTTTTGCCTAAAGGAAATTCAATATTAGTAGCAATTCATTTAAACTTGGCCTTTCTATTACATTAAATGATGAATTTAGTTTTAATTGCTTCCCCATGTGGTGTTTCCCCATGCAGTTTTAAAAAAGTTCTGCACCCTGCTCCCTTTTTTGTATTTCTTGATGTAATTTTCTTGCCCTTTTGAAGTTTAAACAAAACTTTAATGCAAAACAAACATTTTTTTTTTTGAAAAGTAAAGATTCGCACAAGCCCGGTCTTGAAATGCAACTCCTTCATTTCCCTTGCCCACTAGAATTTGATTTGAAAATAAATATGAATTTCATCAGTTTTTAGCAGAATTTTTCGACAAAAACTTAAAAAGCTTTTTATCATTTAAAAACATTCTTGCAAGAAAAAAGAGGGGGGGGGGGGGAGGGTATGCATATAGTATACAAAAATTGTTTTTTTTTTTCTAGGAAAATTTCAGTTACAAATTGTTCAAAGATGTTGGGTAAAGGGGGGTTAGGGGGTTCTGACCTGGAAATTTTTAAATCTCGGTCTGAAAACTCAGTTGGCCATCTTAAATGATGTTAGGAGAAAGATTTGAATTTGGAGCATTTCCTCCGAAATTTTCAAAGCTGAAGTTCTGAAAATGCAACTTCAGACTGCCTTTTAGCAATGTAAGATAGAGGCGAGGTTCGAAGGCTTTTCCCTGAAAAATTTTCAAAATTAAAATCCTGCCCTAATATGAGATTTTGGGCTGCTTTTAATGACGTTAAGGGAGAGAGAGATAGAGTTTGATACTCTCCTCCCAAAGTTTTTAGAAATTGAAGTTCTTAAAACTCAATTTACGAGTATCTTTGTTGACAGAATAGGAAGGGGGCTTTCCCTTAGAATTTGACTTTTTCTTCGTGTAATTTTGCAGTTAAGGTATCAGTCACAAAAGATAGGGCATCTAATGCCACCCCCAGGATATGGCCCTGGAGCCGTGCAGTGGACATACATTGCATGTGGCTGTAAATCTAAATCCAGCTTTTGAAGCCCACCAAACTCCTCCCTTTAATTTGACGCACCCTCATAGCAGTCCTCTTAAATACTGAAAAGGCAAGTCTAGGCAGATGAGAACATCTTTTAGCATATTAAGTGGAGTCTTGGCCTTAATGTTTAGAGTTTCATAAAGACCTACAATTTCCTCAAAAATTTTTCATTCGCATTGACACACGTCAAGCAAAAATAAACTTATCTTCCAGTAAAGCACTCCTCAAGCAAAAGCACTGGCACACTTCCTTTAAAAAATGTCACACACAAACACAAATTATGTCTCCCCCCCCCCCCCCCCCAGCTCTATGGAGTCGTTTGCTAGCGCATCTCGCTATCATAATCTTGTCCTCCAATATCAAACTATAATTTTTTAAGAAGTTCAATTGCAAGAACTATATTAGTTTTTTCGATTGTAATAGGAAAGAACACCTGGAAATTTTGTCTGGAGAATATGAATGTGATCTTACATTTAAAAGTAATTAGTTATATGTACAGGGTGTCCGTGATTAAACGACCCTACTTCAAAGTTGTCTGGCGGTGAAACTATTGCTCAGAAATAATCTAAATTTTTTGTACAATATAATTAAGGGATGAGAATTTGTTTGAGCGAATAAAAAATAGTTCAACATTTCACCACCAGAGGGTGCATTTTTATGGGTTGCACATTTATTGTATATTTACGATGGTTTTAAAACATATCTTGGATCAAAACATGTTCAATATGACAGCTGTCATTTTCGTTTACCTTCTGGGATCGAGAGTTAACATGTTCTACAATTGACCACAGTATGCTCTGGAAAATGCTATGGTCATGTCGTAATATGCTGTATTCAAGATGAGGTAAAGTTCTAGGATTATCAGGATTTACCAAATTTTCAAATGCTTCCAAAGCTAAAAGCCACATGGATTGAGGTTTTAGGGTCAGAAAGTAATTTAAAAAGCCCTCTGGTGCTAAAACTTGGCAAAATTTTAAACTTTTTTAAAGATAATTCCCTCAAACAAATTCCTACCCCTTCATTATGTTGTGCACAAAATTTCGGAAATTTCTGAGCAGTAGTTTTGCTGCTAGACAACTTTAAAGTAGAGTCATTTAATTATGGACACCCTGTATTTAATCATACACTCTCTTCACCCTGAACCTTTTGACTAACATCCCACTTAGGGTGGTTCAAAAATACATGTAAAAAAAAAAGTTTCTCCTAGATAACAGGACACCCCACAATATTTTTAGACTTGTAGATAGTAATATACTGGAAGAATTTAAGCTTCCTATTTCAACTGAAAAAGGGTGGTCAACCCCCTCCCCCAAACTTCATAAGTATGGGGAGGGGGTTAAAAAATACATTGAACTGAAAAAAACAATGCTACATATTATAATATGCACGAGTATTATGCATATACAAAACCAAAGAGCACAAGATATTAATTTTTGAGAGAAAGGTTTTAAGAAGCATTTTTGGAGGCATCAATGAGAACGGTGTCTGGAGACGACGATTCAATTTTGAACTTTACAGATTGTTTAGAGAACCTGACATAATAAAAAGCATAAAAATTAGGAGAATGAACTGGGCGGCCCATGTCTCTTGAATGAACGAAGAAAACCCAGTTAAAAAAGTTTTTGCTGCAAAACCTGTGACAATTCGAGGAAGGGGACGACCAAAATTGAGATGGTTGGATTCTGTTGAATCTGACTTCGATATTCTCAAAGTTAAAAATTGGAAAACCCAGGCAAAAAGTAGGACGTCTTGGAAGATTCTCCAAAGGAAGGCCTTGGTCCACCCTGGGCTGTCGAGCCAACTATGATGATGATGATTATGCATATACATTGCAAAAAAATAATTATTTGCAAAAAAATAGCTGGAGAAATTAAATGTTTTTAAATTTGTGACATTTTCTATGCTACAGCTAATGTTAAATTAAGAGGTCATTGAGCACTAGGGTGGCTCAAAAAAACTTTTTTTTCAGCTACAGTCCAGGACACTCCGTATTTTTTTTAAAAATTTACTCATAGTATTATGCTGTAAAAGTTTTAGTTTCTTACTCAAATTTTAAGAGGGTCCTCAATGACCCCTCAATTTAACATTAGCCGTAGCATAGAAAATGTCACAAACTGAGAAACATTTAATTTCCCCAGCTGTTTTTTTTGTAAATAATTATTTTATTGCAATATATATGCATATTACTCGTGTATATTATAATTTATAGTATTGTTTTTTCATGTTGAATATTTTTACCCCCCCCCCATACCTTTGAAGTTTAGGGGAGGGGGTTGAGCACTCTCTTTCAGTTGTAATAGGAAGTTAAAATTATTCCAGTACATTACTATCCACAAGTCTTAAAAAAAATGAGAGATGTCTTGTTGTCTAGGAGAAACTTTTTTTTTTTTTTTACATGTATTTTTTTTTTTTTTGAACCTCCCTATTGAGCAAGCACCCTTTTAAAATTTGAGTAAGGAACTAAAACTTTTAGAGATAATACTATTAGTAAGTCTAAAAAAAATACGGGGTGTTCTGGACTCTAGCTGTAAAAAAGTTTTTTTGAACCACCCTGCTCATCACCCTAAACCTTTTGACTAACATCCCACCATTAGGCTTTCTACCAGTGGCGTACCCAGGGGGTGGGCTGATAGGGCTACAGCCCCCCCCCCGAAATTTTCAAAATTAATTATAAAAATTATAATAAAGAACAAGTTTTTTTTTATGATGTATTTTTGAAATCTTACATTCGTATTGATATCGGAAAAGCGATACATGAACTTTTCTTAGCTACAGTTCATAAGTATCCCCCCCCCCCAGCTCAAAGACTTTCGAGCTCAGCCCCCCCCCCCCCCCCGAACTGATTTGTCTGCGTACGCCGCTGCTTTCTACAAGCATGAAAAATCACTAATATACTTTTTCTCAATGTTTGTTCAGAGTTCTGTCCGGAAATATACCTGTTCCTGGAAGGCAAGCTCAATATGACTCGGATACAGAACATGGAGCACCTCATGGCTGCCGAATTCAACGACCTGAATCCCGATCAAAAGTGGAGAGAAGGCAATCAACGTTCCTGTTTCAACTACTTCCTTTTGGACCCCAGGGTGACCCAGAACCTTCCGTCGAGAGCTTCTCAGCTGTCTTTGGAGAAATCTTTCATGACTTTCATCGATTCATTGTTTTACGTTGGGAAGGGATCGAGAAACAGGCCATACACTCATCTGCTGGAAGCTGTGAAGACAATGCAAAACAATGATGAAGTAAGTTTTGTTATTGTTAGTCATGTAAATTGTTCAGGGTGTCTACCATAGAGGGGTTAAATAATATAGAGGCGCACAGTGCGCAGATACATTTGATGCAGTGCAGATACATTTGCTGTACATATGTGCATTGGCTAAATATTGTTAACAATCTTATACATATAAAATCTGAGTATCTATCTATGTATGTCCAAGCTTCTTCTCCCGAACGACAGTGAACTGACCATCGAACCAGGTATCGATGGATTCGTCATCTTCCCGTCTTCATGTTTGGCTATTTAACATAATCCTCCGATAATAATTAGCGGAGATATCAATTAAAAACTTTTAATTATGACTCTTAGATTTCAAAATCAAATCCCTATTTTTCGAAGGCTTTCCTCCATTCAAATTATTATTCAGTGCTTCAACTCAACTTTCCATAACAATGCTTTTATTAAAATTTGTAGCGTGAAGAAAATCCTTGAAAAGAAACATCTATTGCCATTTTTTTCTCGAACATGAAGAAATAAAATTTGGCTTTTGTTTTAAGGCTTTTCCTGTAATCGGAAGATTTAAAATGTTTAATTTTTGGTTATTTTTCCGCAATTTGCCGCAAAACTTTACTGATATTTTTTTTTTGTTCAAGCCTGATTGTTGAACACGCGTCACTTCACATAACTTTTATTTCCAAGGTAGACCGTGCAAAGCCGGGCGACGCTGCTAGTATCCATATTAAACGCTGATTATCTTCAAAATTGGAAGGTAAATTAATGCAAAATGTTCATTATTGCTTCCACGAATGCTTGATTGAAAGCAAAAGGTATTTTCTTTCTTAAAATTTTACCTACCCACTGCAAGTTTTGAGCTATGTGTGCAGATACTTTATATTTTTATCTTACTATGGTGTCTACCCTCCTGGAAAAGCCAGGGAAATTTTCTTTTGTATGCAGAAAACCTGGAATTTTTTAAAAATTATAACCAGTTTCAAAGGATTTTTTTTCCCTTTTTTTTTCTTTGCAGTTTAGTATTTCCCCCCCCCCCTTTTTTTTTGCAGTTTATAGTAAAATAAATGCCGCCTGCCTTGTCCAGTGGTCAGAGAAGTCTGATTGGGACAGGAAGGTCCGGTTTGAATCCTTTCCCGGGCATGGTAGGACTTTATTCCACCTGTCCTTGTCCTTTCTTTGTGTGAATGTGTTGTGCCGTGAATGGTTGCCCTCCATGTAAACAGGTCCTTAAAGCATGTGTGTACTGTAGAAGTCGGGCTTTACCCCAAATTACAGTACAGTTGGAAAAGGGAAGCAGCGCACCCCGAATTGCCAGCCTAGCTGGCACACGACAACAACAACAACAACAGTAAAATAAATTTTGTCAGAAATTCATGCAACTTGAAATTACTAAAAGAAAACTTTTCTTTCCTCAAACCAGTTCTTCAACCCCACCTTTTGTGCTTTAGTTTTGCACATTCCAGTTTCCCTTAGTGGTTGAGAAGTTTACACCCCCTAACAATGGTAGGTTGCTTCTGCAACTACCAATGAAAAACTGTTTAGTTTTCCCATACCAGTTACAAATAAGCTCTCCTAAGTAAGGGTAAACTAGTTTAGAGATTATTGTACAATTTCAGTATTTCTTAGGTGTTCGTGTAGTTCTTTATCTCTGTAGCGATGTGTTTGTTAATTTATGTTTAAATGCTTTGAAACAATTCCTCTTGAATCAGAGCCAAACAAACAGTAAAAATGCCATCAAATAACAGTATTTTTCCACTGAAATTTTGCTCCATTCTGTTGGTATGGAGCTCAGCTGTTGCACAAAGGGCTTTAAACATTTTGCCACGCTTAAAAGTCTAAGTTCGAAAGGCAGAGGTTGCAAATGTTGAATCGAATACAAATACCTATCACACAGTGAAATCGATGTTGAAGTGCAGTGAGCTTTTTGGAAGCAAAGTTGGGTTTCTTTATTTCGGCAGCATCAAAATTGCAAGGTTTTTTAATAAGATTCCAGGCTGGTAAACCAATGGCCCCTTTCCTGTGTGAAGAGATGTATTTGATGTTTAACAATTTAATGAAGCAATTTCTTAAAAGTTCTCAAAGTTTCCCTAAAAACAAAGCCTGTTTTAAAGATGGATGGATGTAATAGTTTGAAATTTATATTAAACAGCGATATAAATGTAACGTGTATAAAATGTCACATAAGCACAGCCAACCATTAAAAAATGGCGAAAGTAGCTAAACTAACCTTTGAAAAAACACCTGAAACAATTTTGTTTGGGGTATGGAAAACCTGGAAAAGTCAGAGAATTTTTTTTTTTTTTTTTTGAGTAAACACACTGATTGTTTTACAACCTGTTGTCTTATAAATTATAGGCAGCCAGGGCTAGCTTAGTGGTTATTGTATTGGGCTTCGAATTGGAGGGTTCCAGGGTCGAGACCCGTCAGTGGCGTAGCTAGACCCGACTTTCGGGGGGGGGGGGGGTTACTTCTTATATATATATATATATATATATATATATATATATATATATATATATATATGTGTGTGTGTGTGTGTAATCGCTTGGAATTTTTTCCTTTCTCTTCTCTCTTCTTTTTCTCTTTTTTTTTGAGACTAACTTTTCGGGGGGGGTTTTGTCCCCAAAACCCCCCCCCTTAGCTACGCCCCTGAGACCCGTCACCGAAAAATGCTAACCGAGTACACGTGTAGTGTGTTTTCATTAGCTTAATGGGTTTGCAAAATTCCTGTGTTTGTCCAGTATAAATAACATGGATGCACACAGTAAGAAAATTCCGAAACTCTCAGATTATTTTCAGGCAATGTTCTGGGATTTCACGGGTTTCGACCAGTTTTACGTGATATTCAAGTGTCTTAGCGAAAAAGATTCTTGAATCTCTACAAATTGCGTGAGTGTGGTCTTCTCATAGCTGTGAAAAACATTTTTTGCTACCAGTTTCAAAACATAATCAGCGTTTTAGTTACGCATTTGAGTTTTAGCTACATTACAGTCCATCCAAGTTAACTAAGCCCCAAAAGGGGGCAAAACAGTGTCGCTGGATACTGTAGTTTTGCAAGAAGTGTAGGCAAATATGTGGCTAGATGTTCGCCTGCAGTCCTGCAATAGTTTTGGGCTATTTTTCCTATGCTGCTTTAGAAGCTTTCCTTATAAACCAGAATGGCATCAAGCAATTATTATCAATGTATGCAAGGTTTCTTGGGGGGTTCGTGATTTCTTTCCGCAAACGTGACCGACTTTTATTAGGAAGGTCTATAAATTCCTGAGAAAGGTTCCAGGTTATTTTCAGGAAAGTCTTTGAATTTTAGCTGGAAGCCTTCCTGCTTTTTTTCCAGATACATTACTGGCAGAATTTAAGCACATTAGCTGCCCATTATTTTCCAGAAATGTCTCTAAATTGTTTTTGCAGTGTAGTGTACCGGTTTTCCTTCCTCTACAGTGCTATGCTTGAATTGTGGAGATAGGAGATACGATGTATGAAAGTTAGTTTAAACCTCTAAGTTTGTTCGAGTCATTAGATGGAGCTGTTTGTTCTGAATGCCCAAGGGAAGATGTTGATGTACTTTTAAATTGGGAGTTTAAAACTGATATGTTCAACTACTCACAGTCTCTGCCTAACAGTCTTGGAGCGAGACTAAACCTTTTTTTTTATTTCCTTGTTGAAAGTAAAAGAAGTATTGTAATCATGAAAAAATATAGACTAAAATTTTAGCTCAAGCTTCCACTTTGCTCGTCTCCAAGGGAATGTTGACAATTTTTTTTTATTTTTTTTTTTTCACTTCCTTACATGAGCACATGACATCCATATGTTTGATATGTTTGTAGTTTCATGGGCATGCATGTATGACATTCCCCAAGTAAATTATCATTCATTTTCTAGTTGTTGTTGTTGTCGTGTCCAAAGAAGTGCAGAGTGCGAAAGGTTTAAATGGCTCCAAAAGTCTTAAAAACAAGATCCGCTAATTCTGGAGCCCGATGACTGTAAAGGATTTCATGTGGTGGTGCTCCAAGTTGGAGGAGGGAGCGAATAATGGCCTGGCAATTAACGACATGGTCCGGGGTTAGTTGTGAATAGGGACAGTGCCTGCAGATGGGATAGGATTTAATATTATTTGGTAGAATCTTCATGCCCTTGAAATGTCCAGTACGTAGCCTAGCTATTGTAGAAGAGAGGTTTCTTGGGCAGTGGAGGTCAGGGATTGTTGGCTTGCTGAAAAGCTGATTATAGATCCTTCGCCTGGCTGCAGCATTAACGTCTTTGATTCGTTTTCTAGTGATGTCATTATGTACGTATTGCGCCCAACTCAAAAACAGCATGCAGTAGAAAATGGTTGAAATGTCGTGAGAGTAAGTAGGATGGAGTGAACACTGAGGGTGAGGTAATTTTTACTTCGCAAGGTGAAGAAAAGTTGCATTTCGTATTCAATGAAAGAAAAATGTACCCAAGTCACCTGAAATATTCCTCGTTCAGTGGCCTTGCGTAAAATTACAATATAATGCTGGGTCAGTTGAAGTATCTGGTGTACAAATAAGTTTTAAAGCATTTTCAAGAGATGGCGTCATTGGTATTAACACTTTGAGGTCTATGCCCGAGCGTCACTCGGGTTTCCGTTTTTGGTGACGTTAACTAAGCCCGAGATTCTCTCGGAGCCCAATATTTACTCTCTCGGCTATAAAAGTATGAGTTATGTACGTTTCTAGCCTTTTTATATATTATCTACGAACTTTTTACTTTCAGAAAAAAATTATAGATGGCACTAGTAGGCAGAAATAACTACATGAAACGTGATTAAATTGGGGTTTAAATTCGAATTTGTGCTTTGAAATGTACCATACTACAGCAAATTTTATCAAAACTGTTTATTTGCAAATTAAACCTATTTTCAGATAAGATAAATAAATACCTTTGTGCTGAACAGTAAAGTAAGACAAAACAACGTTAGAAGCACAAATTTGCAAATTACAGCAGACACGTGTTTCCGCGTTACAGGGAACGCCTTTTGGATGAAAGACATCCGACTTTTGGGCTTTTGTCGAATGTCTTTTCATCCATAAGCTCATTATTTTTTGCATTGAAAAAGGCGTTCCCTCTAACGCCGAAACACGTGTCTGCTGTAATTTGCAAATTTGTGCTTCTTCTAACGCTGTTTTGTCTTACTTTACTATTTTCAGATATTTGTTCAAGATTTAGGTACGTTTTTAATTCAGTCTATGTTAACTTAAAATGGTTTTTTGTTGGTTAAAAATGATGTTTTCCTATGCGGAAATTTTTTTTTAGTTTCAAACATGCTTTTTTTGCTAATTTCTTACTAAAAATTGATTTTTATTCCATTCAAATAGATCCTTCATTACGAAAGAAAACATCTCAAAATAATGTAATGAAAAAAAATTACCAAAATACACATCTTCCAAGTGTTTTTTAAAAAATCATGCAAAGTGCTAAAAAACCCCAGTCTGGAGGGAGATATGCAGTCGAAATAGCTCAGACCTGAAAGTGTTAAATCAAAACGGACAATATTGCAAGTAACTTCATGTTATAACCTCATCGTTTGGCTTTCATTTTCAGTATGAGACATTTCGTTGAAGTGGAAAAAACATAGTTTTTGTGTGCTCTGAATATGTCTACTGTTGTGCCAACAAAACACAATTTGCGGGAAAGTTTACTTTTCTGCTTCCATTTGAAGAAGAGTACGGCTGAAGGCCATCGAATGCTGCAAGATGCTTACGGGGAACATGCTTCATCCATTTCCACATGTGAGTTTTGGTATAGGCGTTTTAAAAGTGGTGATTTCGATGCCAATGACAAAGATTACGATGGACGGCCACAAATGTTTGAAGAGGCCGAATTGGAGGCTATATTGGGCGAAAACTGGTGCCAAAAAACTTTACCAAACTCAATTGATGTGTTAGGGCCGAGCACTGCAGGAAAAACAGCCACAATATAAGGAAAAGACACGACAAAGTAATTTCGCTACATGATAACGCTCGGCCACATGTTGCGCCACCGGTCAAAACATACCTTGATACCCTGAAATGGACAATCCTACACCACTCGCTATATAGCCGAGACATTTCCCCTTCCGACTACTATTTGTTTTCATTGATGATGTATGCTGTAGAGGATCACTTCTGCTCTTCTGAAGAAGTCCAAAATTGGATCTATTTGTGGATTGCATCATAAGACGCATTGTATTTTCGAGGAGGCATCCAAAAATTGCCAGGAAGATGGGAAAACAAACGTAATGACCAACGATGGACAATACTTTGAAAACTGAACATGAAACCATTTTTTCACAATAAAGTGTCAAACTTGGGGGGAAAAAATCCTTTAAAACTTATTTGTATACCAGATAAATTTTTTCTTTTTTTTTTTTTGTGCTGAACGATGTTAAATATAATTGGTTCACATGGTAAGATCCGATGTTTCAAAATGGCTCTATGCACTTTTTTTTTGACTGTTTGATGTTAATTTCAATGCAGACAAGAATATCATAAGTAGGTGGTACATAACCAAAATTTTTGCCACCAATTTGGCGATATATCGCCCAAGTTATCGAAAAATATGAGATTCCAAATCTGGTGTCAGTTTGGCATTATTTAGTAGGATTCTTAAAAGACAACCCTATTTACTCCCCCCCCTCCTATTATCTCCCTCTCACCATCATATCATTTTGTTTTCAGAAACATCTCTAATTAATCTGCTGTGTGCAGGTAAAGGGCAGTAACTGCAAAACTTTCATTTTTAATTTTTTTGCATTTTTGTCATCTATTGTACGTTATTTTTATTGTACAAGCTCGCTTATTTGGCATCTGCTGAAAAAGAAAGCTCAAAAAAGATGTCTAATTCCAACATTTTCCCATTGCTAGTATTGAATCCAACACGCATTTCTTCAAATATCTCGAAAACTCATTTCTACAGATACTGCCGTTTGCCTGTACAAGGCAGTAATCTCCAGTTGAGTTTTCAGATTGAGAGGGGGGGGGGGGAGGGACTTTAAAAGGTCTAATGTATTTCATGTATTTGTATATTTTTGTACACTAAAGATGAATTTTCATACTATATTCAAGCAATTGTTTTCAGTTTGAAAAAGTTTTATTTTTATTGCCGTTTCAGAAAAGTGATAAAATTGCTCACATACTGGATATTTGGTCATCAGGTTTGGGCGTCATTTCTTTACATTGTTTCCACAATTCCATTCCTGTAGAAGCATATACTAAAGAAGCATGCATCATTGAAGCAATGGGTAAGTAATTACTGATCATTTTTAATAAACTGTCACTGAATATTACTTTTATTGAATCAAATTATTTTCACTTTCATTGGTTATGCAGAGCTTTTTAAGGAAAAAATAAAGTAGTGATTTTAAGTAAACATTTAAAGTGAGACTTTAAAAAAAAAATAAACAGAAAGATTTTTTAAAATGAAATCAGGGTTCCCATGGGTCCTTGAAAATCCTTTAAAGTGCTTTATTTCAATGACCTGTTACAAAGGGCCATTTAAAGTGCTTAGTTTTGAACAAAAGTTCTTAATTATTTTGACAAGGTGCTTTATTTTTGATTATTTAAGCAAGTCTTGAAAAGTGAACATTTTTCTCAATTGGCTTTCTCTCTTATTTCAAAGGCCATTTTTATTTATTTTATTGAAAATTTCAACAAATTGCTAAGGTTACTTTGTTAATATTTTTTTTTCTTTACTAAATTAATATCAAATATGTTTAAAACAGTGGTTGGAAGTAGCGCGCTACAAGTAGCGACGCTACTGTAGTAGCTACATTTTTTAGTAGTTTGTAGTGTAGCGCACTACTTTTTAAAAAAGTAGTGTAGTGAGTAGTTCGATACAAAAAAATAGTAGTTTGTAGCGATTTCTGGAAACTACTTTTAAATAAACTTTAAAGAAAAAAAAATCAAGGGTCGAACGAACTTGACTGGCGTAAATGGTAGCGGATGCAATGAGAAATAAGACTCATAAAGAAACGAGCTGACCTCAGGCATATAATTTTGACGCCATACGTTCTGTTTGACGTTATTAATTTGTTTGCCATTGCAATTTTTATGTTTCGCCAATATTTGTATTGAGTAGAGCTTGACTTAAAAAGAAAAGTATATAAATTAGTGATAACCACCAATTTAGTAATTCCTTATTTTCGATGAATTCCTTATTCAAAATGAAGATATCGGTGATTTCGCAAGTTCAAAATTTCGTGAATTTTGTATGAACAGACCGAAAGTTTAAAAAACAAAAAATATTTCGCGAGGCTTTAATTTTTGTGATAACGACGGGCATGCGAAAATTAAAAGTCTCGCGAAAATAAGTGCTTTTACAGTATTTACCAAATAAAGAAGCTACTCTAAATGTTATAGAAGGGGATGATATTGAATCGCCCTGGCCGGCTTACAATAAATACGAGATTGCAGTGCTATAATCGAGTAAGAATATGATAACGGACCATTTTGGAAAAGAAAGAAAACTAGTATGTTGTGGCCATCACGAAACTTTCTTCTATATTTTTTCTTTTTCTGATCCCTCCCCATGCTTGACGAGGAAGCAATATTCCTAACAGAAACAAAATTACACATGCAAAAACTTGACGACCATCCCAATGTCTGAATTATTGTAAAAACAAAACAAAGAGCGAAAATTGAAAGTTACTTTAAAAGCCTTACTTGAATTAATTACAAATATTTTATTTATTAACAAACATAAGATGGCAACAGTTAAAAATTTTAAATCATTGAGATAATATTTCCGATCATTTCCATACAATTAAAATCACGAGAAATACGCAGACGACAATCTATTACGATTTATCTTTCTTATTGTTGCATTAATAAAACTATTTTTATTCGCAAGAAAAAAAAAATCAACACCTCTTGGAGCGATTGGAGTCAAAATTGAACCAAAGCCTGTTTACGTATGGATTCACATATATTCCAAATTTCAACCAGAACGTAGCATTACTTCTTGAGATAGGGCACTCACAATGGAAAAAAAGAACGGGCGATTGCGCTACCCCCTTTTTAGCTGTTGACACCAAAATAAAATCAGCTCTTATACCCACTAAGGGCTACTTGTCAAAAAATTTTTGTTTGATTCCGTTCGTTATTTCTTGAGATACAGCAGTCACAATTGACGACAAAAAACGTTCTATAGCTCAACCCCCCTTTGAGTTATTGACACCAAAATTGAATCAGCACCTGCTCCTGTTAATGGCAACATATGGACCAAATTTTGTTTGATTCCGCCAGTTACTTCCTGAGGAATAGCAAGCACGCGTAACTCAAAAAACGTCCCATTGCTCCACCCCCCTTGGAGGAATTCGCGCTAAAAACCAATGGGCACAAGTTCACATAGGAGCACATATGTGTACCAAATTTCGTTCGATTTCATGCGGTAGTTTTTGCTGTAGAGCGGCTACAAAAAACTGGTCACACACAGACGTGACACACACACATACACACACACACACACATACACACACACAGACAGACATACATTTTCCAAAAATAGTCGAAATGGACTCAGCACACCTCAAAACGTTCGAATCCGTCAAAATTCGAAATTCGAAAATTTGCACGAATCCAATACTTTCTTCTATATATTAGATATAGAAGAAAGTAAAAAATCGAAAAAAATTAGTAATATCTTAATGCTACTTCTTAAATCTTAGCAATATTCCATGTTCAGATGAGTTAATTTTTTAATGTAAACCTTTTTTTCGTTCAATCCTCTTACGGTGTGTGTCTTTAGTAGGGTGCCCCCCCCCCCTAAAAAGAAATCGAAAGTTGATTTTCGAAGTCGCACACCCTATTATATTTTTCCTTTTACGCCAAAACAACTGTATAAAAAAAAAATTTCACATAATTTGAACAACGGCAACCAGTGCCGACTTCCGTCTGAAAGTGTGAACCAGAACTTTTGTAATGCTAAACTAAATAAATAAAGAAAAAGAAAACTTTTTTTTTTTTTTAGAAACTCTAAAGTTCTGTTGATAAAATGTTGCCCACATGCACCACAAAAATATTAATTCAAATTAAAGAAGTTTTAGGTATCCCACACTAGACATAAAATTTATAAAATCATTTTTTTCGATACATATATTTTTTAAAATATCTGGTAACTTTTATAAAATTATCAAGCAGAAAAATATCAACAGTAGAGTAGGTAATTAGCGTTAAATAAAAATGTTTGCTCTCCTGCAATATGTAAGCCTGCCGCTACTGAAAGATACGGATTTTTTCAACGTCAAGTTAAATTTTTCATTTTAACATATTACTTTTCGATTATTCATTTGCAAATGTTGATCTGAAAATGTGTTCGTTAATAATTTCTGAACTTGATATTTGATTTAAATTTATATGTATTTTTTAAAAAGATAAATAGAAAAAAAAAATCAATTTTTTAAAGAATATTATAAATTTTAGGCCAAGTGTGTGATATCTCGATGTTTTTTAATTTTAATAAATTTTTTTGTGGTACATGTGGGGTATAGGGGCAACGTTTTTTCAATTGAAATTTCGAGTTTTTTTTTTTTTCGATTTGGTCTAGCATATAAGGTGAGTGGTTCAAAAATACATGTAAAATAAAAAAGTTTCTCCTAGATGTTAGGACACCCCTCAATATTTTTAGACTTGTGGATAACAATATGTTGGAAGAATTTTAGCTGAACTGATTATTCAACTGAAAAAGGATGCTCAGCCCCCTCCCCCAAACTTCATCAGTATGGGGAGGGGGGATTAAAAATGCATTGAGCTGAAAAAACAATGCTACATATTATAATATACACGAGTAATATGCGTATACATTGCAATAAAATAATTATTTACAAAAAAAAAAAAAAAACAGCTGGGTAAATTAAATGTTTCTAACTTTGTAACATTTTCTATGCTACGCCTAATATTAAACTGAGGGGTTATTGAGCACCGTCTTAAAATTTGAGTAAGAAGCTAAAACTTTTACTGCATAGTACTATTAGTAAGTCTAAAGAAAAGTAGGAAGTGTCCTGGACTGTAGCTGAAAAAAGTTTTTTTTGAACCACCCTAATGCAAGTGCTTGCATTCTGACGGAAGTCGACACGGGTCGTCATTATTCAAATTACATGAAATTTTTTTAGAGTTCTTTTGAAAAAAAGAGCTAAAATATAAGTAGGTATGCGACTTGAAAAATTGAATTTCATTTTTTGTGAGACACCCTAATGTGTATACTCTTTATTTACTTATTTTTTGAAAAGTAGCGAAGTAGCGATTACATTTCAGAAGTAGTTTGTAGTCGCTACATTTTGAAAAAAGTAGTTGTAGTTGTAGTTAACTACATTTGTAACAAAGTAGTTGTAGTTGTAGTTCGCTACAAAAAATATGTAGTTTTACCAACCACTGGTTTAAAAAGCTTTCCCTGCACCCATTTTCTGCTTCCTTTTGTTTCCATTGTAAACTGAAAGTTCGCAGTGAAATTTTTGCTTTTGATTTCTGATTTTTGGGAATCTTTCCTCATCCTGAGGAACCGGTCTAATTTAGTTAATGATCTTACTGCAGTTTCATATTTTTCTTCTGTGTAGACTCTTTTGTTAAAATTTGTTTAGTTTTTCTATTATTTTTATGTAAATGTCCTACATTTCTGAGGGTTTGATTTAGTTTTATAAATGTTTTATTACTTAAATTCTAATAAATATTTTTTTTAAAATGATGATCAAAATAGAAACACAAACCTTAAATTTTTTTTTTAATGATTTTTAAATGCAATTTTGAACCACTCTTCAAAAACGCAAAATGTTCCACAAAACCACTGTAAATGGTTCTTGAATCATAGGACTTCTATCCTGCATTAAGCTTAAAATTTTCATTTTTGCTCTTAATATTCATTTACCTTGTTGTCTTAATTTTTTTTCATTTTATTAAAATTAATATTTTTTGTATTTGTCCATTTGTTACTGGGATCTCCAGGAACCAGGTATGAAGTCCAATAATACATAAACTATGAAAATATTATGATTTACTAAGAACACAATGGGGGAAAAAGGGTGCTTTCAAGTGCGTTATTTTGATTTCCATTTTGGAGTGGAAATTATTACATGAATATTACATGTGAATTATTACAAGATCTGTACTTAAAAAAAAAAATCTTAGAAAAAAATCTGTGCTGATCTTTTGATTTTTAAAACTGCATGATGTACATCAGACTTATGATTCATTTGTAGATACTGCAAAATACTTTTTATATATGCTTAAGAATACATATTTTAATTTTATTTATCGTAAACAGCTATAGTTATGCAGAAATTTATTTTCAAGCTTTTATTCTAGGTTATTAATAATTAATCATGTTTTAACTCTCATAGTAAATTATTTCTTTGATAATTCATTTACATCAAGGTCCATTTATATTAGTATTTTTTAGTAGTTTAAGATTTTCAAACAATATTCCCCCTATAGCAAGCTGCTCTACTTATGAGGAAGTGAAATTTCAAGATTTTACTTTTAATTGTTCAATTTATCAGCAAGAAATTAGGTAAAAATGTAAACAATAAGCATTCATTAGCAATTAATTCATAAAATCTTCATGACTTTCCAAATTGGAAATACAGTTGGCTCTCTGTTTAACGATGCTCTATTTAACGACGGCTTTTCACGGTCCCAAATGGTCCACTATAAGTGGACCATTAGTGGACCTAATAGTGTTAAAAGCATTCTATTTAAGGACGCTTTCTACTTATGGACAATTTTTTGTGGTCCCTTGGAAGTCGTTAAACAGAGAGCTAACTGTAGTTCTTCTTATAGAAAATGTTTAAACTGAAAGAAAATATGGTTTAAACCAAAAAAAAAAAAAACATTTTTTTTTTTTTTTAAACCAGCCCTGGTGAATCCCATCTTAATCTTTTTGATGCCAATGTGCTCCATCTTTTTACACCAAGGTACCTCATACACTTATCTATAATGTCCATCTATCTTGTACTTGGCTTGCCACTAATTCTCTTTCCCTCTGGTTTTTGAAATTTTATTTTCTTCACCAAGTTTTCATTCCCCATACCTATAAATATGGCTAAGGTAGCTGGGAGGCTTTACTAAATTATGTCCTCTTAATTTCTGTTGTAATTCATAACCATAGCAGGCGTCGCTTAATGTGATGATGGTTAATGTTATCATTTAATGTTGCCCCCTCTCTCCCCCCCCCTCCTTCCCTCCCGAACTGTGGTGTGCAGTAGACCCCCTCCCCCCAAGATCTCCACTGTTAATTGGTTTAGTGATTTCATTTTGTGACTTCAAACTTTTTCTCGAATTTGATAAAAGAGGAGGGGAGATATGCAGAAGTATTAAATTGGAACTATTGTTTGCTTATGTACCTGTACCATTTCGGATTTTCAACCTATGCACTATGCAGCTGCTAAAACTAAATATCAAAAAAGATGCTGGAAAATAATATTAGACTCCTATCAAAAACTAAACTCAATAGATTAAAATTGTGCCAGATAAAACAATCCCGTTCTTCCTGTTAACTCAAACTTCAATTTTGAATTTCAATCAATGTGTTACCAATTGATCTGTCTATTCAATTTGATTTTTGTAAGTGAAGAATTTGTGAAACGAGCTTTTCAATGTCTTGGGCACCCTCCAAAAATTATTTCTGTATTCGCCTGAAAATATTGTTATTTGAACTTAATTTTGAATGACGTTCTTCCTGTTAACTCAAACTTCAATTTTGAATTTCAATCAATGTGTTACCTATTGATCTGTCTATTCAATTTGATTTTTGTAAGTGAAGAATTTGAAATGAGCTTTTCAATGTCTTGGGCACCCTCCAAAAATTATTTCTGTATCTGCCCCTGTAACTAGCAGTTGTTTAACAGGTTATTATCCTTGTAGAAATACAATAAGATTTTTTTACTGTGACTTCTTGTCTTAAATAATAGTATAAAGAAACAACTTTGTTGTTATTTTATTACTTTTATGTGTATACTGCAATAAAGTGATAAAACACAACAGTGATAACAGTGATAACTCACATCTCGATTAAAATTCTATTATTAGTTTATTAACAAATGCAGCCTCCTTGATTACGCCAGGGTTCGAAAATATCCAATATTTTGATATATACCGGATATTTTGAAATATATCCGATATTTTCAATCTACACAAACTAAAGTCTTCAAAATAGTAAATGCATCCACAAATCACTCTTTATTTTCGTAAATTATTATTACAATATGTAGACTTAAAATTAAAGTTTCTTTCATTATTTATACCTAATATTTCATTTACACTTTTATCAATTTTAATAGAGTTAATTTAGCATTAGTTGTTTTGCTCATTTTTCTTATGTTAGCTACTTTTACACAGCTACATGATTCAGAAATAAAAAAATATGCATTAGTAGGTGCACGGTTAATAAGACATTTTCTTTTTTTCTCACCAACATTTAACATTTAATTAGGCACTTTTAATATGAATCAAAATTGTTACATTACCAAAAATTTTATGAATATAAAATACAACTAAGAGAAGGAATATTATATTACTTTATTAATGATGTATTAATACATCATAAAAATATAGTACATAACTTTTTGGTTATTTTTAATAAAAATTAATATTACTATGATTAATGTAATTTTTATATTGAAAATACCATAGTTGAAAAAATAAATATCGAAAATATCAAAATATGATATTTTTAAAATAAATATCGGATATATATCGCGGCAAACCCTGATTACTGTTCAAATTAATTGAGGCCTCTAGTCAAAAAAAGGTTTCCCACATCTGTGGTATAGACAAAGCATTGTTGATTAGCTAAAATGCAAATTTGATTCATTTTGGTTCTGCTTTTCTTGTTTGCATAATCATTTTTTTCTATCCCCAGGACTCTCCAACCTTACGAATGTGAAAACTGGAGATTACTACGGCATATCAACAAAATGGACCAAATCTCGAAAGCGCCAAATCGGAATATCATTGTTAAATCGTGCTTTACAAATTTTCATCTTGGAGGGAGAAAGACAGATTAAGCCAAAAGACGTTAAAACTGTAAAGTAACTCGATTACTTCTGCTCATTGTGCATTTTAAAGGATTCCTATTTTTTTTAGTTGTTTTTAATAAAATGTTACAAAATATTCTGCTGTTTGGTAATGTTTTTTCTTAGCATTTGGAGGATTGAGCAGAATAGGTAATTAAGATTTTTTAAGATTACCTGCTGAATATTAATTGGCGACTTATCTCAAACATGTGAAAAAACATAATTATTGATTCAAAATTTCGATGCTTTGTGCGGTTATAATAATGACATAAGTAGTTTACATAGTTAGATCATTGTGTTGCATAAATGAGTGGCACATCATTCAAAATTTAAAAGAATTTTTTCAGGCTATTTCGATTTAGGATTGATTGCCAGTTGCAAATTGGAAGATGTTTGTTAACAGTAGAACTTGACTTATCGAAACTCCGACTATCCAAATAACGTTGAGAATTCATTAAAAAAAATGAAAATGACTGTGATTCAAAGAAATAATTATTCTGTCTGTGCACGTTATAGTCAAGCAGCTTACTTGGACCAAAATATTGTGGTACGTACATTAGTACACAGTGTACTAATGTACATACCATACTATACTACACACTGTACTAATGGACATCACTTGTAAGTACACTTAGTATGAAAAGTTTTACCTTTACACTTCAATAACTCAAAGTGTTTTTTCTTTAAAAATAGAACTTTCGCTCATTTTCAACATACATTCAGTAATTGATTAAAATAGATATTTTTTTTCCTATCCGAGTTTTGGATTATTTGAATGGGGATCAGTTCCAACTGATTCGAATGATTGGAGATCTACTGTATTTGTAAAAATCTGTTTGCTTAATCCTCTTGAATGGGCGTGACATTTTTATGCACACATTCTCACTTTATTCTTTGGAGTTTTAAACCTTTGCTTTTAATTGTAATGCATTTGAATGTAAGGAACCATAATGCATCATAATATGAAGTATCAACTTTCTTTAAAAAAATTTTGTACTTGAAAAATATTGATTTAAGCCTGTTGCGGGTGTGACCATACGGTCACCGTTCGCAACATGTACAAATCATTTAAAAGATTTTTCGCATGCAATGATCAGTATGCAAATCATGATACATCAGCAAACAGGTCACATTATATACATCAATTCGCTAGATATGGCTTTGCTACAAACAGGTGCCAGAGGGTGGTTCAAAAAAAAAAAAACGTTTTTTCTGCTAGAGTCCAGGACACCCCCTAATTTTTTTCGACTAACTAATAGTATTATGCTGTTAAAGTTTTAGCTTCTCACTCAAATTTTAAGATGGTGCTCAATGACCCCTCCATTTAACATTAATCGTAGCATAGAAAGTGTCATAAATTTAGAAACATTTAATTTCCCCAGCTTTTTTTTTTTTTGTAAATAATTATTTTTTTGCAATGTATATGCATATCACTCGTGTATATTATAATATGTAGCATTTTTTTTTTTTCAGTTCAATGTATTTTTTAACCCCCGTCCCCATACTTATGAAGTTTGGGGGAGGGGGGTTGAGCACCCTCTTTCAGTTGAAATAGGAATCTAAAATTCTTCCAGTATATTGCTACCCACAAGTTTAAAAATATTGAGGGGTGATCTGGTATCTAGGAGAAACTTTTTTTTTACATGTATTTTTGAACCACTCTAAAAGGTACAACTATCTTTACTAATAATAAAGCTATGTCTGGATGTCTGTGACGCGCATAGCGCTTAGATCCTTTGGACGATTTTCATGAAATTTGGCCCAAAATTAGTTTGTAGCATAGGGATGTGCACCTTGATGAAATTTTTCAAAAAATTGATTTTGTTCTTTTTCCGTTCCAATTTTAAGAACAATTTACCAAGCAAATTATCATAACATGGACAAACAAATTAGCATAACATGGACGAGGGAATTACCACAACATGGGCTAGCATATTGGCGAGAAATTCATTATCCATTACTTGTAAATACACAGGCGAACCAAAATGACCATTTAATTTTCTGCTACTGGCAAAGCCGTGCGGGTACTGCTAGTATAGGAATAAACTTGAAGCATATTTCCGAGAAAATAAAACTACTGTAATTTCAATAAGACTTATGCAAATCATTTTGATGTTTTTTATTGGAGGATTTCTTATAATTTTGTAAAAATGCATCATTCAGAGGAAATTTTAAAATTGAAGTAATTTTTAGCATTACAGTAGAGTCTCGAAAATCCCAGTCTCAAAAGTCCAAGGTTCCGCTTAATTCGAGGTGTCAAAAAGTTTGATTTTTCCCCCTCGCTAGTAGGAATGATTTTTTTTCCTCGTTTTTTTCATGAAGCAAATTTACATTTTGGAACCACACTCATATTTTCGTATATTCCCTTTCGTCTTAAAAGAAAAAGGCAGCAAAAAAATTTAGCAACTATGAGATTCCCTATACAATAGGTATTAGAGTAAAAGAAAATGATCTGATGTGCTAATTACACCATGTCCTTCGTCATATGCCTATTAAGTAACAAACCTTTTTAATAACTAAAGATAATTTCTGTTACCTACAAATTAAAGGCTTTTACTAATTATAAAACTTCTTTAACCGCTTACAATAAAGTAATGAAGAACGATTGCAGAGGCTGTGTCGTCAGCCAGACGTGAAATTTTAACTTGACTAGAGCCAAAACAATTTAATGAAAGTAATCAAAATGAACTCATGGGAGGGGGGGAGGGTTGACAAATTGGATTTTTTAGTTGCTCACACGTGTAGTAGACATTTCAGACCACGTTTGAAAATTGATTCTTGGGTGATTAAAATGGAAATTTTTGTACAAAGACCTGAAATATATGTAATCCTTTTTGTCATCAAAATATAATGTAAAATTGTAATTGCTGAGAATTTTCCAGATATTCCGAATTTTCAGTAATCCGAGGTGGGGACAGCCCCAATTACCTTGGATTTTGGAGACTCTACTGTATTTCACACGGAGAGGCTCCAACATTATATTTTACATATCATATCACAGAAACATCATGAAAACTAAAATACAAGTTCAAAAATAAATGTATTTTTTGATATACAAATATATATATGCTACAAAATCTTCTAATGTCGCAAGAAAAATATCTAATATTTATGTTCACATGTACAAGAAGCTTTGGTATTAAATATAGTTATCCGGAGCTGGTTTTGTTGGTGTAGATGGATCAAGGGCCATGGTCTGGCAAATCCAGCCAGCAAAATCGATCTTTTCAGTTTCAGAATTCTTCACAAAGGGATGGTGCTGGAAAAGACATAAAGATAAGCAAAGCGTTCTGTGGGCTTAAAAGCCTGAAATGATGTGTCTGACATATTTATTTAGTTAGCAGAACTTACTATTAGTGTTTTTAGGTCAGCCCTTTCAGCAGGATTTTTCTTTAAACTGCAATCAATAAGTATGCTTTAAGAATTTGACATTCATTTATGACATGCAAAATGTTTTTAAAAAATTCCTCTTTAATGCATACAATCAGCAAAAAAAATATACTACAGTGAAACTTCGATAAGTCGAAGTTGCAGGGAATGCGAAAAAAATTCGAGTTATTGAAAATTTGGTTTATTGAATACGAATATACATATGTATATATATATATATATATATATATATATATACAGTAAACTCCCGATTATCCGCGGATTAGGGTGGCACGGTAAACGCGGATAAGCGAAAACCGCGGATAATCCGAACAATGGGTAAAAAACATTACTACTGTATACATAGCTAAAAAATATGAATAAAACTCAAACATACATTTAAGTTATAGCTAAAAACATTGCTACATTGCATCTACTAACATTAAATGTAAAAAAAAGATACGCATTTAAAGCTAAAAATGAACAGTAACACAATCATAAGTTTAAAAAATATTTAATGACCGTTAAAAAAAATGATAAAATAAAATGTGAAAAGACCCGCGGATAAGCCGAGCCGCGGATAATCCGACCGCCGATAATCGGGTGTTTACTGTATATATATATATATGAATATATATATATATATATATATATATATATATATATATATATATAGAATAAAATCAAACGCAACCACTAACACTCATAACATTTATAATATGAACAAAAAAATGATAGAATAACCTATCAAAGATAATATTGTCACCTTAAAGCAACAGTAGGATATTTTACTGCTATTCCTGGGATTAAATGTCTTACTTTACTGTTGCTCTGAGACGAGACTATATACTTGACATAATTAATGTACAGTATTGCGCCATAAATTCATGAATTTGTATAGGTTGGAAAACAAATTTATAATTTTATTCAAAACAATTTTTACTTACCCGGGAAAAAATATTTAAAAAAAAAAAACAGAAAATCTGTTCTCAAACATTGCTTTGAGCAGAAATTTGTTCTTTCGTTAAATAGTCATTGGATAATTTTAAAGTATCCAAGAGGGATTGTGGAACATTCGGACGGGATTCTATAAAAACGTTCAATACATCTGATGCTTTTCTTGATTTTTTTTTTGACTTTTAAAAAATATTGAAAACTTCGAGGAACATCAAAATTCATTGCAATTCTCAAAATTATTCCATGACCCTTTCTCTTCCTCCACCTTTTCACCAAAAGTGGAATTATTTCATGATCCCAAATATATGGATATTTCCCTGTCATTTTTTCCATCCCATTTTCGGGGTGCACTAATAAAAATCAAAGCTTTGGTCTTCCCCATGAGCAGGTTTTTCTTTTCTACAGATGGAAATGAAGTAAACAATAATTTAAAAGGAAAATGAAAAAAAAAAAAACATTGCCATGTTAAGTGCAAATAATCGGTTTCAGACATTTATTTGATCCACTTTGGCTAGACGCCTTTTGATGCAATGCAATGGCACTGATTTCTTTCCTTTTGTTCCGACTTTGTGGGGAGCAAGAAATTAAAAAAAACACATGATTTCGACTTATTGAGTTACATTAGCAAGGAAACTTTGACGACAGTCATGAAATAAAATTCCACTTATTGAATATTTCGACTCAATGAAATTCGGCTTATCGGAAATAAATAACATTAATTCTCCATTCAGTTAGATGGGAATAAATATTTACTTCGGCTTATCGAAGTTTTCGGCTCATCGAAGTTCGAGTTACCCAAGTTTCACTGTATATATCGCCCGAGAGCAACAGTAAGACATCTAATCCCAGAAATAGCACTAAGATATCTTACTGTTGCTCTGATGCGATGATATATCCAGTCGAATCTCCTTAATATGAAAATTGCTTCACGTAAAATATGTTTGGTCCGGTGATTTAGAAATCATTCAATAATTGACCACATAATATGAAATCCAGTTGACACAAAATAAATTTCATAGTCTCGTGAATTTTTCATTAAGGAGGTTCGACTGTAAAAATGTTTTTCTGAAAACATTCAATTTTGTCTTTAATTACCGCCCCCAAGCCAAGGCTAAGGCAGAACTACATGCAGTTTACCGACAGCCCTGTTATCCCATCCAGAGACTGCAGTTACGTCCTTGTTTGCACTTATCAGTCTGGAATAGGGAACAACCAAGCTGGAGGCAAATGTCATCTAATTGAAGCTGATGTCATCTCATTCAGCTTCAATGAGATGACATTTGCCACCCCGCTTGAATGTTATTCCCTACTCCACACTGATAAGTTCATAACAAGGATGAAACTGCAGTCTCTGGACGGGATAATCAGGCTGTCAGTACAGTAAAACCTGTGAAGTTGACCACCCTTGTAAGTTCACCATCTGTCTAAGTTAACCTTTTTTTTAGTCATGGAATTAGCCCTTATCATATAAATCAACCTTTGTTAGTTGACCACTAAAGTAGTACACCGCAAGTGGTCAACTTCAGAGCCGTGTCCAAGGGGAGGGTTTTAGGGGTTAAACCCCTCCCATTGAAAAAAAAAATCAATGAATCATTAAACGAGTTTCCAAAACGTATTTTAAGTTTTAATTAATTTTAGAGTTAAACTCTGATACAGTATTCACCCTCTTTAATTCCTCTTTCTTTTTCCCCAACTTTAACAATTAATATTTTCCTCAATTGTAGGATTCCCAAGCACCTTCGCATCTAAGTGCTTGAAAACATGGAATGGTTGGAGAGTCCGGGAATGCTGTAAGAATGCAGGGGAAAATTATTTAAAAGAATATTAGACAATGACGTAGCCCCCCCCCCAAAAAAAAAAAACTTAGGGGCAGGGAAAATGGTTACTTTGCTTACTGTTTTTCTATGGTACGCCTTTAGTGTTGGATGAATTAGTCGTTTCACACAGTAGAAAAATGTTTCTTTGCGAAACAGCATTTTTTTAAAAATGAAACTTCTATTTTCATTCAATTCCTGTTCAATGTTATTTGATGGAAAAACAAAAGGAAAAAAAGAAGGAAAATGAGGTGGCATAAAAGAAATATGTGTGCTTTTAGAAAATGTTCAACTGTACAAATAAGATTTCATTTAAAAAAAAAAAAAAAAAACGCAAAACGTATTAAAAAAAAAAAAAAGCTTAGTTATCGAACTAAAATGAACTATTCAATACGCGTAGTTAGTTTTCCTTTGACAACGTAAGTTACAAAGGGAAAAGGTTTCAACCCCTCCCTTTATGAAATCCTGGACACGGGCCTGGTCAACTTACACAGCTTTCACTGTATATTGTATTAAATTGTGTATCGAATCCTAAAAAAACTTCTAGGGTTTTTTTTTTTTTTTTTTGGCTTCTAAAAACAGGAAAACTTTACTAAATTACATGGATATTACGTGCGGGGGGGGGGGGGGGGAACAGTTCTATAGAAATAGATGTATCAACTGTTGCACAAAGCACCCTACATGGACTCCAGATCTTTGTTTCACTGCATCACATGTTTACGGAAAACATGAACTTCCATGTATTGCAATTAAATTTTGTTCATTTACAGAAATAATACTTAGATAATAATTTTTGCTTCCCCAATAAATCTCATAATATGTCATCATACTTCATTGCCCAAAATGAATTTCACTCTTCTAAAAAAATTCAGTATTATCATGCCTTACGGAAAAAAAAAATTCCTAACTATATCTTTGATTGTACCCCCAGATGTTAGACTTAAAAAGTTTCCAAAATGTTAGAAAAGAATATTTTTCAATGTAATCATGAAAAACAATGTATCTATTAAACTGTCTTCAAGACAGGAACCAAACCTAGATAAAATTTAAAACCGTTTGCGGACTCAAATAATTTCTTTTAAATTTTCTGCAAAAAAAAAAAAAAAACTGTTCTTCTCCCACATCTTATAATGCAGCCAAATGGTAAAAATCTAAAGTTGAAAGCAAGTCAAGTAACATTATGCAAACAGCATGCAGTACTTTTCCAGTATTATTAATTTGAGGCATCTCAGAATTGACGATCAACATATGCCACAGAAAATTTAATACAAATTTCATTATCCTGGAACTAACAGGACCTTGGTAATTATTCCATGTGAACCGGATTACAGCTTATCCAATAAATTATTAAGTGATTGTTAACTCATGGGTCCGAATGAGTATTTCATGTCAAGCAATTTCGCAGACGAGGTTTCACTATAACACAGAAATTTGTTTAGAAGAGTCAAAATTGTCTATGAACTTCATATAATTTCTGAAAACGGCATTCACCTATATTATCTGGCTCAGACGAGTATGCATTTTTATGCAAATTATCTGCAGTTGAAAATGCTTTTTCTGCAGACATACTACTTTGGTGATATTCCGTAATATTGAACAATGAACTTCCTCTATATATTTGCTTTGAAATTCTTTCTTTACTTCCAAAGACAAGGTTTCTCGTTTGCTGGATTTTGAATAAAACTATTTAATTCAATTACTTTTATACTGTTTGTGTAGCTATTTTACTTTTTTTTTTTTTTAAATCTTAAAACTAACAAAAAATAAACAGCATTTTGATTCCTTTACAAATTTGTACATTGTTGATGTGTAACGTTTCATAATAGGACTGTCCAACAGAAAAAGTTCAAACTTCGGACTGATTGAGCACTTTGCTATGAATGTTTTTTTTTTTTTTTTTGATATTGAACATCCTCAACATCAAACAAGAAATTTTGAAGGTAGATCTAGAAGTATTTGGCAGCAAATAAAATGATGTTAACGACAGGTAAATGGACAAAGCCCTGTTAAACGCAATAAATTGTACACTGGTGTCCAAAAGTTAAGCATAATTCATAAAATGCGAGAAAAATCTGTAAATTTTCGTAAAATTATATAAAGTTACTTATGGAGATATTCATTGGTTGAAGAAGAAACAATACGTTTATGCAAAATAGTATAGTCGATGGTGTCATGCGCGAATTAGGTGCGCGTTTTGGAATGTGGATAAAACAGCTCGCACGCTTTAGAGAGTTCAGGCGCGTTTCATGCAATTGCTGTACCAAGAAACATTGGATCTGGTGAAACAGAACTAATAATGGCACAAAGGCGCCAATCGGACATGTTTGCGAAAGGAAGAATCGTTGGAATGCTAGAATCTGGACGATCACAAACTGAAGTGTCTCGTATTCTTAATGTGCCTCAGTGTGTAATCTCGAGACTGTGGCAGAGGTTTTCAAATACAGGAGATGTTACCCGCCTACCAGTACCAGGTCGACCAAGAGTCACAACCGCAAGCCAAGATCGTTTTCTGGCAATTTCTGCACGGCACCATAGGGACAGCTGTGCCAGAGAACTGGGTTCGGAGCTCAGTGCCGTCACAGGAATAACAATTTCGAGACAAACTGTTTACAGGAGACTCAATCATGTCGGTCTGTATGCCAGAAGACCAGCAGTTTGCATTCCTCTCACATCAGCGCATAAACGCGCTCGTTTAAACTGGAGCTTGCAACATCGGCATTGAAGTCTGAGACAGTGGGCTAATGTGATGTTCAGCGATAAGTCCCGCTTTACTCTACAGAGTGATTCTCGTCAGCTAACAATCTGGAAAGAAAGGGGGACTCGTTTCCAACCGCAAAACATAAGAGAAAGACATCACTTTGCGTCAGCAGGAGTAATGGTGTGGGCGAGCATTATGTTGGATGGCCCCACTGGCATCCATATTTTTGAGACAAGCTCAGTCACTGGTCAAAGATACAGAGACGAGATTCTTGAGCCTTATGTTCGCTTGTTTCGAGGTGCTGTTGGTCCCGAGTTCATATTCATGGACGATAACGCGCCATGTCACCGAACAGCTGTGGTCGATGACTTCCTCGAATCAGAAAATATCCAGCGAATGACGTGGCCTGCGAACTCCCCTGATCTGAACCCTATCGAGCATGTCTGCGATATGCTCGGGGAAACAACTTGCAGCCCGTACGCCTCCGCCAAGCTCCGCTCCGGAGCTGAAAAGAGCTCTCCAGCATGCTTGGAACTGTTTAAGCTCACAACTCATCCACCACCTCATAGAAAGTATGAGTAATCGTTGTGCAGCGTGCCTGGCAGTCAGAGGTGGCCATACAAACTATTGAACTTCAGCATCATCTTTTAAAGAAAAATTTTTGTGCAAAGAGTAAACTCCCGATATGCCTAATTTTCATTTAAACTATTTTTTGGGATGATAAAAGTAAATATTACCGTTTTTTTGAGTAGTTTCCTTATTTTGTAACCGTGTTGCACTCGCATATCACGTTTCCCCCTATTTCGATGCATATTTCTCACATTACTCACATAAATAACAATTATGCTTAACTTTTGTACACCAGTGTATATCAGGGTGGCGACAGGATTGGCGAAAAAAAGTTCCCTGACTTTTCCCTGATTTCCCTGATTAAGTTCACTGAATTTCCCTGATTTACATTTTACCATGGATAATGGTTTTCATCCTTTACCCTACCTGAAAACCATTGCATATTAAATAAAATGCAGTGTTTAAAACATTTTAAGCTCTTAATTAAAAAAATATATATTGAAAATAAGCTTCTTTTTTTAGTAAAAATAGTATATTAAATTATCTACGAAGAAATATTATACGAAATCTAAAACAAATACTTTACTTCCAGTAACCTGTTAACATAAGAATTCTAAGAAATTGTTAAAACCACTCTTAAAGACACATCTAATCATGATAAAACTGAAAAAGTTTATTTGGAAATAATTTTGAACTGAATTTTCAAGCAGCATAATTGTTGCTGCCAGAATAACAAGTAATTGTGAAAGTATAGAAGTAATGAATTACTTAGTATTATTTTACTTAAGTAAATAATGGACATATTTATGTAAAACAAATTGGAACCTTTAAACAACCAGTCATATTGAGCTATTCTCTAATCAAGAACTTAGGTTTTAATGAAAGAATACAACATTTTAATCATTAAAAAATAGTAAAAATATTTACTTATATACACAACTCAATTTCAAATGATCTAATTATTAGTCAAAAAATCTTTTGTAACAAACAACATTGAAAATGTAAAAAAAAAAACAATAATTAATTTTAAAGTTTATAGTATATAACTTGGTTTAAAAATAAAAGAATATTAAAGTCGAAAAAAAACCCCCTTCATATAATCTAAAGCGACAGCGAATAATAAGATGGTTAAAAAAAAAAGTTGATTTTCATTTAACATTCAATTTTAGGAATTAAATCGAAACTGCTAAGTAAAATACCTTTTAAGCTCTTAGCAGTATCAATTTTAAAAAAAAGATTTTTTCTTGAAATCATGATTACAGTACGCTGGCTACTTCAAGACAATGAGTAAAGGCGATGGAGCTAAGTCTTTACTGGCAGCTTCCTCTTTGCTTGTAGGGTTGTTTATTTTACGTAGCATGGAACGCCTGGCAGAAAAATTCAAACTACGTAAAATAATTAACTTTACTGACACAGAAGCTTAGGAAGTTCATCCTGTGGTTAATAACTTAAGATTCAATACTTTCACCTTAAGGAAAAAAAAATGCACAAACATGTGTCAGTGTATAATCGCACCTCACTAATTTTATTTTTTTAACAAATAATTGGCGGAAAATGAATAGGAAAAAAGGGTATTTAATTTTGCAAAGCAAAAAAAATTTTTTTTTCTTCATTTGATCAATTTTCCCTGAATTTTTATTATTTTTTCGAAATTCCCTGATTTTTCCCTGATCAATAAAGTTTCCTGATTTTTCCCTGATCTCCCTGATCTGTCGCCACCTTGTATATGTTGAAGAAAACCACAGCAGTTTTTTTTCCCAGTTCTGTTTAAATCAATCTTATATGATTAGTTGAATGATAAGTACATAGTACTTTATATATATATATATATATATATATATATATATATATATATATATATATATATATATTAATAGAGAAATAAAAAATACTTTTTAAGATCTATTTTTTTTTCTCTATTTATAAAAAATATCAGGGGTGTCCACCCTCTTAACAGCAAGGGGACCCTAAATATCGCGAAGACCCCCCAATGAGAAAAATGCCCCTCAAAACAACGTCCCTAAAAATTTCAATGTCGCAGTCTGCGCCATGACCCCCCCTCTAGGTGGACACCCCTGAAAATACTATACAAAAATTGTTATGTTACATACTTTAAGATTCTATTAATTAACTATTATTGTGAAGTTACAAGGTATTAAAAACACTCACCATCTGTCAACAAGGTCTTTGAATTCAGTCGAAAATACTCCCTCCGGTACAGTAGGTGGAGGCTATGTTAAAAAAAAAAAAACAAGATTATGTGAGAAAATAATGAATACATTGCGAGATAAAATTTGTTCAGTGTACATTTAAATAGAACATATGGAATAATTTACTAACCTCATTCACAATGTAATCAAGCAACTCAAATATGGATAAAATCATAGGACTATCTCCAGTAGCTATATTAAGGTTACCTGTAAAAAAAATATAGTTTTATCTCCAGTTGCTATATTAAGGTTACCTGTAAAAAAATATAGTTTTAAATTTAAAAATATAAAAGTGCTAAATGCAAAGTTAGACCATGACAAATTCCATTCTGAAAGAAGAAGAGGAAAAAAAAGATTAGGTATAGGGGGAGATGGTGCATGTTGGTTCGCATTATGAAAACAACATCTATAACAATTTTTATGATAAATATTATCCAATATTATAAATAACTTATGTTCTGTGTTTAGCATGAAAATAATTAAGTTGAAAGATCAACATAACATATTAAAATGTTAAATTGACCAACTTCTACTTTTACACTGTTTATAAAACCCCTCTAATGCAGACACAAACGGGACATTTTTTTTTTTTGTCCACAATAGAGGGATGTCCGCAGGACAGGGGTTTAATAATGTTACTTGCCTTGGAATCGGGGAATTAAAAATTATCCGCGTAGGAGGGGTGTTCTGTTAGGAGTTGTTTTACTGTACCATAATCATCTACATTTTCTCAAGAATCAGCACAACTTGGATCTTCATCAATTTCACTGTTGCTAATCTTTACTAATAATAAAGCAGAAAGTCTCTCTGTCCGGAGGATGTCTGGATGTCTGGATGTCTGTAGGATGTGTGTAGGATGTCCGTAGGATGTCTGTGACGCGCATAGCGCTTAAACCGTTCGGCCGATTTTCATGAAATTTGGCACAAAGTTAGTATGTAGCATGGGGTTGTGCACCTCGAAGCGATTTTTTGAAAATTCGTTGTGTTCTTTTTTTATTCCAATTTTAAGAAAAAAACTATCATAAATTACGAAATTATCATAACGTGGAACCGTAACATGGGCACAAGCCAATTGGCGAGATACGAAATTATCATAACGTGGAACTGTAACATGGGTACAAGCCAGTTGGCGAGAAAATTCACCATACATTATTTGTAAATAAACAAGCGAACCAAAAGACCTTTAATTTTTCTATTACGGGCGAAGCCGTGCGGGTGCCACTAGTAATATAATATTTCTTTTCTAATGGGGTGGTTTCCTTCAGTCAAAAGTACTACTTTTAGTCACTGAAATTGATATAATAAGCAAAAAAATAAGATGGAGAGAGAAAAAGCTTTCATTTCCCCTAACGCTTAATTTTTAATTAATTTTTTAAATGTCTGATTTTGATAATAAGCGTGGTCTTTATGACATCACAAATGACGTACTTCCGTGCATCTATCTACGGCATTTCCACATTATGATAATCAAGAAGCAAATTAAACATTGCGCTCTGCACTCGCTATCAACCATATTGTTGCCATTACATGCGAGTAACAATGCGAATTACATTGCCCTTTGGCATCAGTAAATGGCATTTCATCATTTGTGAATTGATCGGCAGAAGCGTAAACAATGAAAGTGCACCAATTAAAATATTTTTTTTTAATATTAAACTTAGTCAAATTATTTAAAAAATGGTCAGATCCTATGTTTTTAAGCATGCGCTCCCAGAAAAAAATACTTCTAAAATTTCAGAAATTACAGTCGAGTCCCGACTTACGCGGGGGATGCGTTCCAAGACCCTTCACGTAAGTCGAAATTTCACGTTGTGGAAAAGGGTATGTGTAAAAACTTTTATAAACATGCCCATATAATTAAAGACTCTTGTAAACACTACCTCAAACTGTTGAAAACCATTTCTTAACTATGCATCACTTTTTCTCACATAAAAAACTGAATTTTTATTTATATTTAAAAAAAAACACATTTTATTCAACATAAAAAACTGCTACGATGCATAAAATCAATGATCAATGGGAAAGAAAGACGTAAAATAAACCACTACAGTACGTACATTATGTAGTAAGAAAAACAAATGCACTATAGTTGTACTGTAAACTGTACAATAGATCCAGTAATGATATTTAACTAAAAAAGGCACAGATGGTGACTATTTATGCTGCATGATCAAACTGTTAATTCTTATATAATTTTAAATGCGCAATACTGTTGCCTCACCAGTTCTTTCATAACGTTTCCAATCCTCCTGGTTTCTTAAATTCACAATACAAGAGCAGCTTCCATTTTCATCATTTTTGCATTTTGCTTAAAAACTACTCGGTGAACTTTTACGGATTTCCTTTTTCTTGCTTTTTAATTGCAGATATGGAAAATTCACTGATACCTAATTGCCGTGCTACCTTCGAAGCATTTTATAATTGTTCAAGCACATAATCTTTAGTTTTTCTTTAACTGTCAGAAACTTTCTCTTTTTCATTCTATCTCCAAACTTTAAATGAAACAGCATTCTTAGGTGTCATTATATTTCATTAACTTCCCCATATAGAATGAAAAAAATAAATGGAAAATAAGGAGTAGTTATTTGTATAAGCGATGTTTAGACTAGTATGTGGTGTGGGAACTTCCACTCTCAGTGATGTTAAAGGGATGAAGATCCATTAACGAAAAAAAGTGTTTAGTAACTAATAACAAAGCCCATACTTGAGCACCACTATTCTCTTCGGAAATTTTTCGTGTTGCGGGTGGAGAATTCGCGTTGGGTCTGAAATTCTTTACTGGGGAGAAAATCACGTTATAGCCATTTCGCGTAAGTTGGATCGCATTGTAGCGGGAGTCGACTGTACCCCATTCTTCAGAAAGTTTTCGTTTTTTGTGGGTTTTCTAAAAGTGGACCAATGTACACCACATTCTTGGTCTGAAGAAATGCTGTCATATTTTTTTTTCTCCAGGACAAAAAATAAAGAAACTACAAACAATTATAAACTAAAAAAACTTACTTTGGAAGAGGAGTTCAATTCTATTACTCTAATCTTCATTAAAACCATGTTTAAAAAAAGACATAAAAATTACTCAGCACTAAAAAATAGCAATAAAGTTCATTTTCGAAATAAAACTTGTTCAATATTAGTGTACCATGTAATTTTGTTATAGGATTTGTAGGACTATAGGTGCTATTTGTTGGTTATAAATTGAAAAAAAAAATAATATCATTAAAATTACTGAGACGAATCCAACATGCCCCGTGGTTCAACGAGCCCCATCTCCCCCTAAATGTTTTCATGTTTACTGCATGACATCTTAGATGTATTCACAAGAACAGCAGAAATAGAGCCAAAAGCTTTATAGCAAATTGATTCACTTTATAGCAATTTCTTCTAAAGATAAAAATAAAAAATTCAAAACATGCAAAATCACTCTAAATCAGTATAGCAGTATGTCTGTTAAATCACAGATTTAACAGAGTGGGTGATATTACTCCTTCTTAGCAATCCATAATCAGACAAATTAGACAAAAAAGAGAAAACTTATTATCTGTCAAATGATGCATCATCAAATGTTTTGCATTATAAAAATATAATGTGTTGCAAAATAAGCAACTTTTTAGTGTTATTCTTATTGGGCATGATATTTTGAAGTCTAAATAAACTATATCATGGACTCAATAACAAAAAAAGATTCGCTTTTTTTTTTCAATTATATATATATATATTTTTTTTTTTTTTTGAATGATTTTAATGTATCTTAAAATGTGTAGTCAAAAGAAGTAAAATTTACTAAAAGCATCAAGTAAATATATGCTTTGAAATTAATGCAAAAGCATTCAACTTCATTTGTTAGAAATACCTAGTCTCATAATTTTTTAAACAGGTTTCATTTACATTGGAATCTTTGAAAAATAAATTTTAGTTAGTAGCTAAAAATGTGAATAAATAATTGAACTCTTCCTTTCTTTAACGGTGGGGAAAAAGTGGCTGTTTTTTTTTTTTCTGAGTATAACTTGGATTTAACAATTTCCTCAATTTAATGATACATTTCACTGGTCCGGATTTGACTATTAAGTGTCCATGCTCCTTGTTTTAACGATATCTTTAATTCAACGATAACTTTTTCCAGTCCCTTGACAATCGTTAAATGGAGGTTATACTGTAGTTAAAAAGTATATAAAAAAACTCCAAATCTATGTAAGGTAAGAATCTTTTCAAACTAGAAGCATTTTAAAGTCTAATCAATTGTGAAATACATTTCTGATGGAGAACTTTTTTTTTTTTTTTCAACTTACCATTGATTCCTCATTATTTTCTATAACGGTTAAAATATAAAACTGCCTTTATGAATTGGCTCTGAAAACTCTGCTTTATCATTTTACGCATTAATCATTTTATATGTTAATGCAATTTAGAAAAAAAAAAGATTAGATTTAAATTTAAATTGTTGCAACGTTTCAAAATTGAATAATACAGATTTTAAATTAAAAAATAAAATAAAAGACATTCAGAACTGTTTCTGGGTGTTTTAGTCTTTCATTCTAATTTCCTCACAACAGACATTTTCCTGACGTATTTGTCTTTTTCATTTAAAACTATGTTTTTGCAACAAAAGCTAAGTAATCTTACCTCAATTTATCATTAATTTAAATTTAGATTTTTATTTGTCACTATTAAAACATATTTCGCTACTAAAAAACTCCTCAACATAATTGTTTCTTTTCTGTTTCCTAAAGACATTTCATTTAAACATCATGGTAATAAAATACAAACTTCTTGTGATTGATGCTTAAAATATCTTTGAGCTTTTGAATAATCTAGAGCAGTGATTCTCAACCAGTGGCCCGCGTGCTGTTTTTATGTGATCTGTGAACAGCTGGTGAAAATTAATCAAAATCATTTTTATAGTTGTAATTAAATTTATGTAGGAAAACTTAGGGCTATTCCATTGTCCTGTGCTGGACAAAAAGTCGCTTGAATATTCCATTAACATTTTTTCATATCTCTTAATATTTTAATTAAATAGGGGTAAGCAAATTTTTTAGTCTTTACATTTGATACAAAGATAGTCCTGACACAATTATATTTTGATTAAACAGTTTTGTTACCTTAATTTTAATTTACTTGCATGCAGGACATGCAAAGTCAACCTCTTGTAACTTGTTGATGAATTAGTTAATATTTTTGCTCTATTAATGTCAAAATAAATTCTAGATTTTGAGAGCAAAGGTTCCAATGAAAAGGAAACATATCTCATTTGTAGAGCAACAATAGTTTAAACCCATTGAAAAAATTATTTATTGGGCCATTCCACAAAAACGTAGTCATTTCGCTCCGCACCTGACGTGGATCATATATTTCATTCTCAAGTAATTATTTTAAAAAGTAATGACGATATCTTTTGCTTAAGGAATCACACATTCGTTTGTAATTTGTTAGGCAATAAAATTTTTATCTTTACCCTTCTAATTTTTTTTTTTTTTTTTTATTGATGAAATATATGAGGCGACACGTACGGGACAAAATTACCATTTTCCGTGGAATGGCCCCTTTTGTGTTCATCTCATTTCAACCTATACAGTTGCTGTGAAAATAATATTTCTATCAAATGTGGTCTGCTTTGGATTCAGAGGTCCTCATTAGTGAAAAGGTGGAGAACCTCTAATCTAGAGATATATATAACATCAATTACACATTAAACATTTCAATAATATTTTTTAATGCAACACTCATTTTTATTTAAAAAAATATATATTACTTGGTCTGTTTTTTGAACCGGGCGACTGGCATGTGCAGTCCTGTTCATTTGTGTATTTGGAACCAAATACAGAAGTCAATTCTTTGCTATCTGGTGGTGGTATGGGATAGCGACCAATAGCCATTTCAACCAGAGATAGCCCCAAACTCCATATATCTGATTGGACTGTGTAATGGGTTCCTTGTAAACGTTCTGGCTGTAGATAATAATAATAATATCAATGTATTAGTCAGCACATATTCCTTAGAAAATGCAGAAAAGATTATATGTGTAAAAAAATCATACATAAATACATACATAAAATAAAACTATGAAATGTATATACACATTCTGGTTCTGTTTGACACATATTTAGCCTTTCAAATGTTGTCTTAAGCTTGACACCACAATTCACTTGACCACTTTTTAGCTTTTTAAGTTAAAAGCCTGATAAATGATTTGTTACTTTATTAATGTGGCACTCACAATAAAAATCAGCAAATGCTTAACTAAGCTTCATTCATACTTAAAATACACAGCCAGCTCAGTTATTCCATCCGAGGACTGCAGTTTCGTGCTTTTTAGCACTCATCAGCCCGGAATAGGAATCACATGAGCTGGTGGCGAAAATCCACTTAAGGGAGCCAAGAGAGCCAAACAAACTGGTAGCTAATGTAGAATTAGCACCCCAGATGAGTGACCGCAGCAATGGTGCGGCTCAACTCAAAGATTGATGGCAAGGCATGGTATTTTGTAGTAAGTTACCGCCCTAAGCCAGGGCTAAAGCAGAAATACTTAAAATACACCACCAGCTCAGTTATTCCATCCGAGGTATTTTGTAGTAAGTTACACTTACTACAAAATACCATGCCTTGCCATCAATCTTTGAGTTGAACCGCACCATTGCTGCGGTCACTCATCTGGGGTGCTAATTCTACATTAGCTACCAGTTTGTTTGGCTCTCTTGGCTCCCTTAAGCGGGTTTTCGCCACCAGCGCATGTGATTCCTATTCCGGGCTGATGAGTGCTAAAAAGGGCAAAACTGCAGTCCTCGGATGGAATAACTGAGCTGGTGGTGTATTTTAAGTATTTCTGCTTTAGCCCTGGCTTAGGGCTGTAACTTACTACAAAATAAGCTTCATTCAGTTCTACAAATGTAGATTGTCTATAATATGGGGAAAATCTTATGAACAATTTACTGCCAAGATAGTAATTTTTTTTTCATTATATATATATATATATATATATATATATATATATATATATATATATATATATATATATATATATAACATTTTATTTTTCCATCAACACAAATACATTAACTCTCAATTAACTCAATAATGTTAATTACTTGCCACTCATTTATACTCAAAATGAAGTTATCATTTGAGATTTAAGAAACCGTTAAGTGCAAGTCTTTCAAAAAGAATATGCCAGAAAATCAACAATTATTATGCTTTTAAAATTTTAGATGAATAGTACTAATATACAGCTGCAAACTACCTTTGAAAAACTTTTTTTTAAATGTTTGTGCAAAATCTCATACATCTAGTCATCCATATTAACTAGCATTGAATTTATAACTGAAAGTAGTAAAACTTAAAAGAAAAAAAAAAGTTTAATTTGAAATATTTGCTTTAAATACATACTTTTTCTGTAACGGGGAAAGTGTTGTACCCTAAGCCACTGCTAATTTCTAAGAATCTATTTTTAACAGTCATGTTTTTCCAATCTCTAATAGAAACCTTCACTAAATGGTGCCATAATGGCACTAAATGGTGCCATAGTAAAAATCAGCATTAAATGAGTAAAATTGACGATTTTGTGAGAGAAAGAAGATTTCATGATTCCAAAGTAAATATTCTCTTCATGTTTTATTTCATTTTCTGTCTTTGTATTTGTAAAACTAATCAACTGAATTTTATTTTGTTGTAAAAGAGAAGTATTCTCGGGACAGCCAAACAAATAGGGAAGTTTTCGATTTTTCAATTTTATTTTTATATGATAGAGTAACATGTATGAACATCATAGGTGAAAAAAATTTTGCGATACGATAAGTAGTTTTTTTTAAATTAATTTTTAAAGTTCAAGCGCTTGTGACGTCAAATGGCACAGGAAGTGACGTCATGCGCTCTTCCGCCGCTAGAGAAGCCGAAGGACGTGCAGTTGGCTTCGAAGATGAAACGTAAAAGGCTTATCTCCTCGCATTTAACTCCTCGCGTTTCTGGAACATTAAACCTCTCATCCTCTCGGAAATATTCAAATACCATCATTGATGTTACTTGACAAAGATTATTAGATTGTGCTTTAACGAATCCGGCCTCCATAGTGTGTTCAAAAGGATTATTGAATTTCTAAAAAATAAAAATATCAGCACGCTCAAAATGTCCGTAGCGAAAACAAGGGATCTTCGGCGGAAGGCTGCCCATTAGTGCCCTGTGACGTAAGCTCGTGACGTTTCAGAAGAGCGCACTTTTGTGCGTGGATTTAAAAAAATTAATTAAAAATCAATCAAAATTCAGCGATGGTGAATTTTTTTTTAGTTTTGAGGGTCAATTAACAATATCAATAGTCAAAATATGAACAGTTAATAGGTTGCAACTTCCCTATTGTGCTTTAGGACACGTTCCAAGGTACAACATATGCATGGTTCTTAATAATAAAGATATGTTTAAGAACATGGAACAATGTTCCAACCTTACATAGTCTTTTAAACACATTCCATGTTAGAAATTAATTCATAATTCATTATTAAATATTCATGATTTAATTCACTACCATGAAAAAAATATTTTGTTTGTTTTCTGGTGCAAAACTGTTTCAAGTATAAGGTCGTTTCCTGAATCATGAAGACTTCTCCATAGTACATCAGGATGTGTCCCAAGGTACAATAATGTTGTACCATGGGACAGCTTGGAACTTATACTTTAACAAGAAGTTCTGTCTAGAAATAGACGAGCCTACTTTCCCGTATACCCATACTACTTTCTAGTATCTGGTCAATATTCTCAAAAATAGCTAAAATCGCAAATGTTTTCAAGCATATTTTAAAAATACTTTAAGCTGATTTCTAGGAATAAAATATTCCTCACTCATTAAAAAAAAAAAAATAAATAAAATAAAATAATAATAATAATAAATAAAAATAAAATAGCAGCAACTTTTAAACAAAGCAGCTAATACACTTTTTTCCTTTAAAAAAATCTTTAACAGCTTTCAAAACGAAAAAATAATAATTAAAATTAATAAGCTCATTAAAATAAATACATCACATCAAAAAAAAAAAAAATTCATTTCTTTTTCCCCTGTTGCCAAAAACAAGTTTTTAAATGAATTAATGCACTTACCAAAATAAATAAAAACAATAAAATGTCAACTTAAAGAAATAATTTTCATTGTCAAAAAAAAAAAAATCGTCTGCTCATATCTTTATGTAGAAACATAAATGACTTCGAGTTTATTCACCTAAAACTGAATACCTAAATTAAAACTTTAGCGTAAAAATAAAAACAAGTCAAATCAACAATAATTATTTCACAGTCAAAACCATAGCTGCGGAGTTGGAGTCAATCTTATTTTGGGGTAAAGGAGTCGGAGTCGAATATCTATGAATCGGAGTTAGTCATTTGTCCTCCGTGTATAAATTTTTGTCAAAGCTACGAAGTCAGAGTCGAAATCGGGAAGTCGGAGACCGATTAATTATCGGGCACAGGAGTCGGAGTCGGAGTCAAGTGCCCCTAAATTCTCGGAGTCGAAGTCTGGAGTTTGGCGTCAAGAGCTATTTCCAAAACAATTTGTTTGAAGTAAATCCGCCTTCAAATACGGAATCTACATTGATTTTCAGTTTCCCCATAGGCGCTAATGTTAAGGGATTTGAACTGTTCAAAATTGAACGGAAAATTGTTCAAATCAAAAAGATATTTTATATACAAGTTATTCATCAAACGCTTTTTCCTACAAAGTTTGTTTGAAGCAAATGCCTCACAGTTCGGAATTGCCTTGAATTTCTCCGTAGGCGCTAATGTTAAGTTTTTTTGAACGGTTCAAAATTGAACAAAAAATAGTTCAAATCAAAAAGTGAAATATGGGAATGAGGTGTCCTCGCCGAGATCTTTCGAACAAAAAAAAGTTTTTTCGGATCGGACTATTCATTCAAAAGTTATTAGGAGGGGGGGGGGGACAGACAGACATTTTCCCCCATCTCAATACCCTACTTTCCAATTTTTAATTTTTCAATATTTATTTAATTATTTTATATATTTTTGACTTTTTTTTGTTTTTCGCGATATTTTTAAGATGCATTAAGCCTTCTTTCATGCTTTTTTCTTCTTTCTCTGACTTTTACTGGGAAAGTAGGCTAAAAATGGCAGGCAACATTTTATTTTCTTCTAATTATTCTGAAAAAAAAAAAATATTGCATAGAAGTATGTTGAGGTATTTTAATTTGATTCAAATAATTGACATTAAAAATTAAAATATGAAAAGTGTCCCAAGGTACAACACTCTTCCCTATATATAAAATTTCATAATTCATATAAATTTCAAAATTGGCAGAAAAATATTCAAGATATCACCTTCAAACTACATAAATATCATATTATGAAAAATATTACTATCATGCAGGCTAAGAAAAAAATTAATGAAGGCAATTTATTAAGAATTTAAATTTGCAAAAAGTCTTATTAGGAACCATTTTCAACACAATGTTGTAAGTACATAAAAAAAGAATCTTACAGCCATGTATGATCTTGTTCCTACAAACGAATTAGCCATGGAATCAATGAGTTGCCCACTAACTCCAAAATCACATATTTTTATTTCACCTCTGGAGTTCACTAAAATGTTTGATGGTTTGACATCTGGAAAATAAATGATATGTTTGACAAATATAGGTACAATATTTTCACTCCTTGTTCATATAGATTAGTTGATTTATAATTATAATCATTTCCAATTGAAAAGTTATAGGAAATATAACAACGCTTTCATATTAAAAGGAGTCTTAAAATGTAGCTACATTTCCTTAAAATAAAATCTTGAATAACTAAAATTAAAATGTATTTGGTTTTTAAATTTACATAGTTTTCAAAATTGAATAGTTTTAGGCAAGAAACATATCTCTACTAATAATAAAGCTGAAAGTCTCTCTGTCTGGATCTCTGTCCAGATCTCTATGCGCCTAAACCCTTCGGCTGATTTTCACGAAATTTGGCACAGAATTAGCTTGCAGCATAGGGGTGTGCACCTCAAAGCGATTTTTTAAAAACTCGATTTTATTCTTTTTCTATTCCAATTTCAAAAACATTTTATCCTGAAAATTATCATAATGTGGAAGAGTAACTTACCAAATTATCATAACGTGGAACCGTAACGTAGGCGAGCAAATGAACGTAGCCATATTGGCAAGAAGTTCATCATCCATTATTTGTAAATATACAGGCCAACCAAATGACCTTTTAATTTTCTACTACGGGCAAAGCAGTGCGGGTATCACAAGTATTTAATAAAAAGATAAAGAGGGAAAATAACTAGTTATAGGAGTGATTAACGATTTTAAAAAATCGTTAATCACTCCTATAACAAGTTATTTTCCTATAACTAGTTAATTCGAATTGAGGTTGAACTTTGCTGTGGTAAACCTAGTTCATAGAAAAAACTAATTCTCGTGGTTTTAGAGCTAAAGCAACATTTACTTATCGCCCGTACAACTTCATTATCAACGTATGGGCGCCCATATGCAAAATTCTAAGGGGGGGGGGGAGGAGCTCAGAAATTTTCCCAATGGTTTTGCAGAACATTTACCCCATGGAAACCGATTTCAGTACAGATTAGAGATATTAAAATTTGACATTTTTAATAACTTATTCATTGATGGATAGAAAAGCTTTTTTTTTTACATTTTTGCTAATAAAAAAGCATTAAAAGCAAGGAAGTTCTCATCTCAAGGGGGGCGGGGGCTTTAGCCTCCCCTTTCCCCCCTATATGGGCGCCCTTGTATCACTATCAGCGACAATTTTTTTCTCCCTAAAACCAGTTTTCGGTGGGCGTTGCCATGACAGCAAGCCGTATTCTACGGAACCCGTCAACGTGATGAGAAGATAGATATTTTATGTCCATCCAGTTGGAAGTCGCATTTCATTGGTCTCCACAAGATAAGCATACTCTCTCTATCGGGTATGATGCAATACTAATTAAAAATAAGGCATGCCATACACAGTGCGGTTCTTTTATTATATTTTACGCTGTTCATTCTTTGCAAAACAAGTAAAAAATAGCTCATCCAAATACTTTTTTACCATCCAGAAGCAAATGAAATATGATCTCAGCCAAACCACTTGACCACGTGATTTCTAATATAAAATATTGATTTGGAAAATATTACGTAAGAATCGGTCTGTCCCCTCCCCTCCCCAAGTAAGGTTAAGTAGAGATTTTTCCAACCCACCCCCGGGACCCTTACGTAATTAATGAATGGCCCCTAATGGAATTCGAACAATGTAGTGTCAATGAAACCTGGACTGAATATTTATTTCACTGAAATGGAAATTTTGTTGTATTGGTATTCGTTGTAACGAGATTTCACTGTATAAGCATAGCGGTGTGAGCCATGTTAAATGTTTTATATACTCTATACTTTTGAAAATAAATACAGTGAAGCACCGTTTATACGTTTCTGTTTTATACATTTTTATCAATTATACGTTTTTAAAATTGGTCCCTGCAGAGTCTAATACACATTAACATATACCTATTATACGTTTTTTCATTTGTACGCTTTTTTCATACAGTCCCTTCAAAAACGTATAAACGGTGCTTCACTTTATAAGTAAAGTAAACTAAAATGAGTTGATATTTTAACAACAAACAAAATAATAATATTAATTTAATAGACTTTATGTGAATTGATGTAACAATGAACTAGGAATTTCCTTCATATTAACTTCAAACAAAGTATACAACAAATCAATAAAAATAGAGAAGAAAGAAATACCTCTGTGCATGATTTGATGTTTCTCACGTAGATAACTTAAACCCTTCAAAACCTAGATAAGAGATTTACGTTTAATTCTTACAGCACTTGCAAATGAGTTGTAAATTACTATATTTTAAATGTATAATTTCAATACTTACAGCAATAGTTACTTTGCCTAAAATTTTCTCAGGAATTCTTCCAGCTTTCTTTAAGACTAAATCAAGAGATCCACCATCCTATTCAAACAGAGAATGAAAGTATTAAAAGCAATTCAAATCAAACTAGCGAAAAGATTATAAAATAAAAAAGAAAAATTGCTTGATTTTGAAATACATCTCAAAACTTTCTGGCGTGGTGGTCACAAAAAAGGACACCAATTAAAAATTTTTATTTTCTTTAAAACCACAAAATTGCTGCAGAGCTAATATTATATTATTTTTCATTATTATAAATGGCAGCATTACAAAAATGGCTTTTTCTGATGCCTCAATTTTATGTTCAAATCTCAACTTTTGAACCCAAATGATGGGAATTTTTGTAAAATTAAATGTTTTAAATTTGCTCTGAAACAGTCGATTTTTTTCTTCATTTTCCCAAAGGTGTTTAATTACATTACTGTAAAAGATTTAAATTCATTTTTGAATGAATTAACGCTATTTTTTCCTTTCATAGGTGGGCAGTGTCAACAAATGAGGACACCATCCACTGCCAAAAAAATTTTTTAATTGTAAAATCAATGTCTTGATCAGAGATTCCCAAACTGAGGTCTGCGGACTCCAGGGGGTCCGCAAGTCCATGCTAGGGAGTCCGCAGTGCTATCCAACTAAACATTAAACACAACTGAAATTGAAAGACGAGTAACGATATTTTGATTCAAAAATAAAGCTCATTTATGTGGAATAAAAAAGTTCTTGCTTAAGTACATGCAGGATGCATCAGACCCCCCCCCCCCCCCCCCCCCGAACTCTCGGAAGTAAACACACTACACATTACCATATATACTCGCGTAATTAGTCTATTTCACGAAAAATGTCAACCCCCATTTTTAGGAGAAAAATCGGAAAAAAAAATCAAAAACCCGCGTATAAGTCAAGCCCCTACTTTCAGAAACTAGTATGTTGTGGCCATTACGAAACTTTCTTCTATATTTTTCCTTTTTCTGATCCCTCCCCATGCTTGACGAGGAAGCAATATGCCTAACAAAAACGAAATTACACATGCAAAAACTTGACGACCATCCCAATGTCTGAATTATTGCAAAAGTAAAGCAAAGAGCGAAAATTGAAAGTTACTTTAAAAGCCTTACTTGAATTAATTACAAATATTTCATTTATTAACAAACATAAGATGGCAACAGTTAAAAATTTTAATTCATTGAGATAATATTTCCGATCATTTCCATACAATTAAAATCACGAGAAATACGCAGACGACAATCTATTACGATTTATCTTTCTTATTGTTGCATTAATAAAGCTATTTTTATTCGCAAAAAAAAAAAAAAAATCAACACCTCTTGGAGCGATTAGAGTCAAAATTGAACCAAAGCCTGTTTACGTATGGATTCACATATATTCCAAATTTCAACCAGAACGTAGCATTACTTCTTGAGATAGGGCACTCACAATGGAAAAAAAGAACGGGCGATTGCGCTACCCCCTTTTTAGCTGTTGACACCAAAATAAAATCAGCTCTTATACCCACTAAGGGCTACTTGTCAAAAAATTTTTGTTTGATTCCGTTCGTTATTTCTTGAGATACAGCAGTCACAATTCACGACAAAAAACGTTCTATAACTCAACCCCCGTTTGAGCTATTGACACCAAAATTGAATCAGCACCTGCTCCAGTTAGGGGCAACATATGGACCGAATTTTGTTTGATTCCGCCAGTTACTTCCTGAGGAATAGCAATCACGCATAACTCAAAAAACGTCCCATTGCTCCACCCCCCTTGGAGGAATTCGCGCCAAAAACCAATGGGCACAAGTTCACATAGGGTCACATATGTGTACCAAATTTCGTTCAATTTCATGCGATAGTTTTTGCTGTAGAGCGGCCACAAAAAACTGGTCACACACAGACGTGACACACACACACACACACATACATACACACACACATACATACATACACACATACATACACACACACACACAGACAGACAGACATTTTCCAAAAATAGTCAAAATGGACTCAGCACACCTCAAAACGTTCGAATCCGTCAAAATTCGAAATTCGAAAATTTGCACGAATCCAATACTTTCTTCTATATATTAGATATAGAAGAAAGTAAAAAACAGGAACATTTTTAAGGATCATCATCGGGAAGACCTTGTTTTGTTCACTAACTTTAAAAGTTCATTTTTATTAGTAAACTTGTTTTAGAAATTTGGCGATAATTTTATTCCTAATTGAGTTTCAAATAGAATTTTACTTCAATGACTCAAAATAGTAATGTAAGAAATGAAAATCAGACAAGAGCTCTGAAATATATACAGAACAATGAATAAATAAATTTGAAGCTAAAAAAGTGTAAAAATATTTTGAAAAATAAAAGAAAGTTTAACTGTGTCAAATCTTTTTTTTTTTTTTTGTGCGGGGCGGGGGGTCCGCGAAGTTTGTCATTTTTCTGGAGGGGCTCTGCGGAGGTCTGAAGTTTGGGGACCTCTGGTCTAGATGATCAATTACACCCACTCATAGCGTTTTCCCCTAAAGCTTCAAAGATTTTACGCCGGAAAGGGTGAAACTCATACAAAAGGAAAGCTATAATATAACACTAAAATAAGCAGTAAGTTACCCCCTCAAGCCAGGGCTAAGTCAAAACTACAAGGAAGAACCAAAAATACCTAGAAAGCCAGATACTGCAGTTTCATTTATTTAGATGACGTAAGCGAACTAATTGGTATTTACTATTAGCTTCATCTTGGTGCGGTTACTTATAGCTTATTTCTCAAGTTTTTCTTTCACTTTATAAGGTGAGTTTCACCAGGTTTGAGGATCCTTGCAGGTGTGCTAAATTAATTTTAGCAACCATTGCGAAGGTAATCTCAGATTTAATGAAAGTACATTTGCTCGCAGCTCATTTATGGCTATTCCAGACTGATGAGCTGGTGAACCAGGGTGAAACTGTAGAATGGATGGCGTAAGAGAGCCGATTGGTTTTTGCTTAAAGCAGTTAAGAACTTAACACGCCCAAAAAGATCTCAAAATATTACTTACACCAAATTTGATTGCTTCTATTGAAGGTACACTATGCTCCCGTTTCTTTTTCGGTTTTTTCAGAAGTTCAACTATTTTGCTATCAGTTGCAGTCTTCAGGCCCGTGTCCAGATTTTCATAAAGGGAGGGGTTTTAATCATACCAGTAGAGGGGGGGGGAGAATTCAACCACCTTACAGCTTTTAGTTTTACTACAAATTGCCGATCCCAGTATGGCGTTTATTCACATGTAAGGACTGCTGTATTCTTGAAGGATACAAGTTACCAAAGTATTCCTTCGTTTCACAGATTCGCTTTAATCAAACTTTGCTTGCTTCTTTTTAATTAAATCTGTTTACTATGTGGTATATTGCAATGAGTATTAAAAACTCTTCACAAATTCTTTTATAATGTTTGTAGAATGTATATCAGGTTGTTATGTTCTGAAATAATGCTTAATAAACTAAACAAGAAAGAGCTCTTTGCAAATGCAAATTACATAGCCAAGCACAATCACTAATGCATCTTCACAGATGTAACATATGCCAAATTCACCATAAGCTCCTTACAATAAGCAATATTCTTTCTTTGCATTGGTAGATCATTCAGCGGTTCGTCCGCCATACTTTTTCCGAAATATTACATCAGTTTGTAAAGCTTTAGCAGTTGTAAATCGCAAAAAACTTCAGAGAGAAAATTAAAATAAAATAAAAACGCTGAACGCAAACTTTCTCATTAAAGTAAATTTAAGTCAAATATATATTTTCTTCATTTTGCTTATTTTTTCCCCAAGGGAGGGGTTTAACCCCTAAAACCCTCCCCTTAGACACGGCGCTGGCAGTCTTAATGAGTGATTAAAGTTTTAATGAATGATTAAAATTAACTATAGTTGGTGCAGAACTACCTGGCAGTCTCGTATTGCTGTGATTAGGATCAGAGTAGCCTTCACACTGCTGCCAGGTTAGTTTTGCCCCAACTATAGTTTTTTCAACAAGAAATATACATTTTTGTGACATAATTATGTTTTTTGACAGTGAATATCTGAAAAGTGTTGACAAGTATAATTCAGTTTTTTTGTTTGGCGGAACTTTAACGCAGGGTTGGCAAGGTTTTGGACACTATGGAAAAACCATGGCTTTTAGTGTCCTGTCCAAAATGCTTTTGTCGAAAACTGTCCAAAAGTGTCTATAACTACTTTTTTAGAGAAAACTGTATTTTGCGAGAAAATATCGAAAACAGAACAAAATGTGTCAAAGTTATGTTTTACATTGAATATTTATTCAATTTGAACATTCAATTATAAATATATATGTAACTTATTAAAACAGCTGATTCTAATCTAGTTACCTAGAAGTTGAATTGTTCATCAAAAATTTCAATTTGTATGCATGAGGGTTTTTTTTTCATAATAGTGACCTAATTTTTTGACATTAATGTATGTGTGAAAAAGAAAGTGTTCAAAATATAGTGCAATAACTGACTTAAATGCAATAAATTTTTTGTAGTTGCAGAATGTATAATATTAAAAATATGAATTAAAAAAAAGAAATTGCACAAGTTAAAAAATTTCAGTGCATACATTTAATCATCAATTTATTGTTTTTTATTCTATGATTTTAAAAAGAATTTTCATTGAAACATCATGTAAAACAAAAACTCAAAAATCATTATAAAAAAAAAGTTTTTTATTTTTTATTTAGATATTACACATTCAACAACATTCCTTTCAGTTACAAATGGAACTGAAATTAGTTGCCTTGGTAGTGTTGTGAATTTCCTTTCATAACTCTACCAATTGTTACTTAAAGAAGTTTTTATGTAATAGAGTTATTATCAATTTTTTTAATGTAAAGTATTTTTAAAATGAACATTTCGGAGAAAATTTTCGTCAAAAATTAATTAATTAAAACTTTTTATGATATTACATCCCTTTAGCTTTAGCATACTTTTGGACAGTTTAAGACACTTTCGGACACTTTTATACAATTTTGGACAGTAAAAACCACCTCTCCTGTCCTAAACCAGTTTTGGACAGTCCAAAACACAACCCTGCTTTAACATAAAAGCAGAACATCCAACCACCAGGAAGTGAAACAAAAAGGGGCACATCAAATCACTTTATCAATGTGGTTTCTAAAGGGAACTGGCAAAAAATTAAAATAGTAAAAGCAAACATATTACAAAAATTTCAAAAAAACCTTACCATGTACTCCATACAAATGTTTATTTCTCCATCGCTATAAAAGGCACCATAAAACCCAACAATATGTGGAGAATTGCACTCGTGAAGAACTTTGAGTTCTCTAATGATTTGATTTCTTATTGCAGGTTTTACTTCAAGATGAATCAACTATGAAAAGAAGAGAAATACAAAACATATTAACCAGATTCAAGATTGTCATTTGATCAATTGTAAAAACCTGGTCGCACAACAAACAATATGAATACAATATTACGATAATAGAAATTTGGGTATATATTCAGTTGCTTAAATTCTTACACTGGTACAATTGCTTGGCATGTGTTACATTGAAAAATGAAATAAACACAAGTGAAAATGTGTATAATCTGTCACAATATTGAAGTCGGTCTTGCAATTATGACAGAAACTTGTCACAGTGAGTAAATATTGTACAGTGTCTTACATCAGTGGTGTTTCCCATAGGCTATTATACTCCATATACGACGTATACTCTCGGACATTTTCAGACATATAGCGTAAACCCTCAAGCTTCAAAAGTTTTCATATTATAACAAGTTTCATATGTGTATGATCACATACACATATTGTGCATAACTGATTACTGGGAGTATACCCTCAGAAAATTTGATGGGAACATCACTGTCTTACATTATTTATATTTTTGAAATTCACTTGAGCGCAGATGCTCTCCAAGAGTCAAGTCAATATAAAGATTAAAAAAAAGAAAAAGATAAACATAAAGAGATCTGAAAAAAAATATACAGCTAATTTAACATTCTAGAAGAACAATGTGCAAGTCTTCACCACATAGCAAATGCTTACTAAGATAAACACACCAGTAGTGGCCAGTGCTTCAGTAGTGCACTTTTCACGGTTACTTATATACTTTGAAGAAAGAAATGAACAATTATAATGTGATTATTGTATTGGTATTTAATGTAACTATCATGTTAAATCAATTTTATTCCTTAGTTATTTGAATGTAAAGTAAGTAATGTAAATTCTTCCGATGGAGAGAATATCAATTGGCTACTACTAAAATTTTCAGATTTTGGAGTGGCCAATACTGGATCAAATTTAAGATTTGAGAAAAAAAATTGAACAAATTGTAATTCTGGCACTTTTAGAAAATGGAATGATTAAGGAAGATTTGGGGTATAATACGCTCATTGAGTTTCAAGAGAGGCAATTAATATTGTAGACCCACAGTTCAAAGATATACTTCACTGTAGCCACTACTGGTGTGTTTACCTTATTTTTAAAAGTAGTGCTAATTTTATTATTGTGGCAATTTTTTTTCTGCTGCACCATTTAACACTATAGTACCAGCTCTTTGGCTCTGCAGGCCAGGACAAGCTAATGTCATCTCAAAAAGGTTTCCCCATCTTGTCTGGCTAGACACGCTTTGTTCTCTGTCTTCTAGCACTTACAAGGTCTTTTTCAACACTGTCCACCTCATGGGTGGTCGGCCTCTTGTTTTATCTCCATCTGGTTGTACTAGATTGCATTTGAAAATGCAGCTGCTATACAAACCACCAAAGGCAGCATAATGCTCTATTATGAAGCCTATGTATTTGTGAAAGGTAATTAAATTAAATATTTTGAACCTCAATACCCAATTTTGTTATAACTTATTCTGATGTGCAAGTATATTGATAGATTTTGAATATTATTTTTTAAGTTTGAAAATATCTATCTTAATACTGCAAAACCACTGGTCCCAAGGTGTGTGTTATCAGTCTTCTATTGTAATATTGGTTGATCCAGCTTCAGGAGTGCCCACTATGGGGGATTATGGCGCAAGTTGCACAATCAAAACTTTTGGGAGAATTTTGAATATTTTTTTATAATTTATTTATTTAAATTTATTTATTGATTGATTTTTATTTTAAATTGTTTATTTTATTGTTTTATTTTTATATTTTACTTCATTTATTTTTTAGTTTGCGTGTGCGTGCATGTATGTCGTTAAAAGTCGGAACTTTTCTAACAAAACAAAAATAACAAAATAATATTTTTAAAAAATTTAAATAAAATTAAAAAAATAAATAAATAAAATAAAAAAGATAGCTAAAAATAAAGAGAGAAAGAGGGTTGAGAAAAATTTGGACCTGGGGGGGAGGGGGAGAATTTACGCCATTGAATTTTTGGGGAAATGGCCCCCCTGTCCAGTTTCAAGTAATTGAATATAACCCCACTAACCAAAATAAAAAGGCAATATTTTCAAAGTTTATCAAGCTTTAGGTTGCTAAAATAAATTTTAAAACTTTTACACATTCAACGTAAAATTTTTCTAAGAAAGACTTGTGCATGGTTACCTTTCTTGCCATAACAAAACCACTCCGCTTGTGCAAAACTTTGGTAACAACGCCCCCATTGCCAGCCCCCAGCTCTCCCAAATTTTCAAAATCTTCAACGCTCAGCTCTCCGACTTTTTGTTTCTGGGACAGAAATGTTTCTAATCGTCTCCTTTGCTGTTCATCGAGATCTAAACCTTCTAATGTCTTTTGAAGAGCTTCGATGCTTGTATCAAATGACCTATTAAAATGAAAACATTACATAAAGATATGCTTCAAAACAATTGTTCACTTTTTATACCAAATTCTTTTATATTTTTCAGATTATCAAGAGTTTTATGAAACTGAATGGTTTAAATTTATCATATGTGGATTTTTTTAAACTGAAGTCAGACATCATCTAGCATGATTTTTTTTTTCTTCATTGCAAAATTAAAAGTCAGAGTCTGTCTGACATATCCTTTTTCTACTAGAGAAAAGGAACTCAATTTTGAAATCTAGAAGAACCAAAACTTTTCCCCTTCTCCTTTACTAATAATAAAGCTGAATTTCTGGATCTCTGTGACGCGCTTAGCGCCTAGACTGTTCGGCTGATTTTCATGATATTTGGCACAGAATTAGTTTGTAGCATGGGGGTGTGCACCTCGCAGCGATTGTTTGAAAATTCGATTTTGCACTTTTTCTATTGCAATTTTAAGAACATTTTACCAAGCAAATTATCATAACGTGGACGAGCAAATTACCATAACGTGGACGAGCAAATTACCATAACGTGGACCAGCAAATTACCGTAACGTAGACGAGCAAATTACCATAACCTGGACAAGCAAATTACCATTACATGGACGTGCAAACTACCATAACATGGAGGAGCAAATAAACATAGCGAATTGGCGAGAAATAAATTATCCATTATTTGTACATATACAGACTAACCAAATGACCTTTTAATTTTCTACTACGGGCAAAGCTGCGCGGGTACCGCTAGTTACTAATAATAAAGCTGAAAATCTGTATGTCTGGATCTCTGGATGTCTGCCTAGACCGTTCGTAAAATTTTCATGAAATTTGGCACAAAATTAGTTCGTAGTTTAGGAGTGAACACCTTGATGCGATTTTTTGAAAATTCGATTTTGTTCTTTTTCTATTCCAATTTTTAGCCACCATTGGTTGATTTAATTCCTCTGCAGCAATACCAAATGAATTACGATAACATGGACGAGTAAATTACCATAACATAGACGAGTAATAATTACAGTAGAAGACCGTTATAACGTACACCTAGGGACCAGAGCTTTTGCGTTATACAGGTTTTTGCATTATATAGATCATTTCACAAGTTTTTGAAACTAATATTCAGAATATATCTATATATTAGCACTTCAGAATGAGTTTTATCTGCAATGAGTATTAAAGCACCAATATTACAATTAGTTATTAACAAATAAATATGTTTCACAATCAAAATCCTGCACTTCTGTTAGCTTCATGGTTTGCATAACAGCTGTATTTTCAAGAGCCATCTGGTATTTTCTGTTTACTATGAGTACTAATTTTTAATTTAAAAGCTTTGAAATAGGACGGAAAGATGAAAAACTTTCAAAATTTTAATTTGCCTAACAATTTTTATTTTTGGAAAGCAAAACAGAGGGATTTTTAAAGCTTCAAAACCTATTGTTTACTTCTGAAAAGTAGTGCGGTTTATAGAGAATTGCGTTATACAGGTCGGCGTTATAATGGTCTTCTACTGTATAACATAGACGAGCAAATTAACATAGCATATTAGCAAGAAATGCATCATCCATTATTTGTAAATATACAGGCAAGCCAAATGATCTTTTAATTTTCTACTACAGGCAAAGCCATGCGAGTACTGTTAGTAAATGAATACAATAAAATTTATTTGAAAAAAAAAATTCTCTCCTTTCTTTTTTTTTAAAAAACAATTTTGAGTGTTTAAAATTGTAAACAATCTGCTATCACTTGTTAAAAACTTAGTAATTACAGCATGTTTTGACGTTTCAACGATGCTTAATGTCATGAGTAATATTAGCATTTTGTACTAACATATATACTTGTGTATAAGTCGAGAATTTTTTTTCAAAAAATGATGTTTAAAGTTAGGGGCTAGTTAGTTAACTTATAAGCGGGGAAGAATTTACGAAAATTTTTCCCATTTTTTTCTTGGAAAAAAACACTCAAAAATGTTAACATTTTCCTGATTTTAGTCCATCCTTTTTAAGCAGATGCTAAAGAAGTATAAATACTTAAACATTCTGCTATGATTTTACAAGGTCTGACTGTAAAATAAAGAATAAATGATTACAGTAAACGGCTGTCTATTCAAAAAGTTCGGAGATCGTCGTATTCGAGAATTTTCCCAATAGTAATGAATTATTGCTCATTTTTTAAAAATAACATAATATGGCTACAGCATCAAATTGTATTGATATTGAATCAAAATAAAAACAACCAGTAAAAAATATTGTAACAACAAAACTGAAACCTTTACAAAAATCACGATCGCAAAAGCGAACCTTTTTGGTGCAAAAGAATAAAAATCGGATGTTTTTTAACATAAAAATGTCCATTGCATTTACATTTCCTCCTTTGTATAATGTTTAAATTCAGTATTAGCAGCAAAACCCTCCCCCTTTTTTTTTTTCAAAAAGTATGGACTCGACTTAAACGCAAGTTTTCAACTTTTTCCCGATTTTTGTCGACAGGGGTGTCCAAGGGCGCCCATATAGGGGGGCAAGGGGGGGGGGCTTGATCCCCCCTTGGAAATGAGAACTTCCTTGCTTTTAATACTTTTTTCTTTGCAAAAATATAAAAATATTTCTTCCCCAGTCATTAATGAATAAATAATTAAAAATGTCAAATTTTAATGACTAATCTGTCCTGAAATCTGCTTCCATGAGAAAAATATCCTGCTAAACCATAGTTAAAATTTCTGAGTCCCCCCCCCCTTACAATTTTGCATATGGGCACCCATGGGGGTGTCGACTTATACGCGAGTATATATGGTAATTGTGCGCAGTGGCGTAGCCATAGGGGGGATAGGGGGGTCAGAACCCCCCCATGAGCCCCGAAACTATGTATATATATATGTATGTATATAAATATGTATATAAGTTATAAGTATATATATATATATATATATATATATATATACAGTATAAGTGTATAAACTTGAGGGCATGGCTTTATTTGAAACTTCAGAAAAAATTAACCCCCCCCCCCCCTAGGATTTTTTCTCGCTACGCCACTGATTGTGCGTAACCAACTTTCAGTTTACCAATATGTCATTTTATTTTCTCATTAGTATACAACGCAAAGGATATCGAGTAAAAGCACAAAGTTATTTGTAGTATGAATATGATTTATTGTAAAATTCTTTCATTAAAATTAAAGTAGGCGCCAAATGATGGAGAAAATTTTGAGTGAGGACATTTAGCAGGATCGTCAAATTTTAGGCAATTGTCATTTCATTCTGGCAAGACTGGCAAGGACCAAAGTATTAAGAATCCAGAATTCAACTTCGTCAGTAACCCAACTTATAGGCGATCCGTGTCGCCCGAACTAATGAAAGAACAGATGAAACAAAATAATCTGAAATTGAGCGAAGTACATTTAAACAAAATACTGTAGACAGTAAAAATTGTATTTTGAATTCAAGAGTGAAATATAAAACTGCATAACAGAAAACTACAAAAAAAGGCACCAACAAAAATTAATTATTGTACTAATTCAACTTTATTTATTTATCGTCGCCTCAGAGCAACAGTAAAATATCTTGGTGTTATTTTTGGGATTAGATATCTTACTGTTCCTCTGAGGCAATGGTATGTACATTGAAATGGCTGTCCAGTTTAAGCAAAGTGCGGATTAATGAGGGTTTAAATTATATCATCATTATGAGCATACTCTCTCTCTCTCTCTACTGAATATGCCCTCATAATGTATTCAAATATCCCTGAAAGAAACAAGTTTAAAGCACCAAGGTATCCAAATGTAATCGCAGTTTTTGAGGGTTGGCGAGCAATAGCAAGCTGGGGAAAGATAATTTAGGAATAAAGAAATTTTTAAAAAAAGGAGGGGGGGGGGGGATATAGAAATATAAAAAAAAATTGTCTTTAACAAACAGTAGATATTTTGTTTAAATCTGATAAAGTTATTGTTATCTTCAATTGAAAAATCAATTATTTAAAACTTTTTGACACTTTCAAAGCATTTTAAAAAGCTGTGTTAGAAAATATCGAGTAGGAAACAATAATACAATGTCATAAGAAATAACATCAAAAAGCACAAATCGTAGATTACTGCAGACACGTGTTTTTGCATTACAAGGAATGCCTTTTTCAATGCAAAAGAAAGCGCTAATGGATGAAAAGACATCCGACAAAAGAAATTCGACTTTTCTCGGGTATTTTTTCATCCATAAGCTCATTTCTTTTGCATTGAAAAAGACATTCCTCGTAACGTCAAAACACGTGTCTGCAGTAATCTGCAATTTTGTGCTTTTTGACATTGTTATTTCTTATTTTACTCTTTATGTACAAAGGTACTAATTTAACTTAATAATACTGCATTTAGGATAAGTAAACATTTCAAAGACAAAGAAGCATTCGAGCCCTACATTATTTTTGACTTTGTACTCTTTACCACTAATTTTATTTTGAATTTGAAAAAAAGGTTCAAAAATTCAAAACATACGAATTACCGAAAAAATCTTTAAAACATTTAATAATGGTTTTTGCACTCAATAAGTTATCAAACCTTGTGAAGGGATAGTAAATAAGGGAAAAAATATCATCACATTCAACGAAATGCCTATTCTTCCGCACAACACCTGAAAAGCCAACAAACAGCTGTCAGCGACAATTTTCTACAATTATTTGGCCGTGTAACACATAGTAGCCATGAAATACCTTCAAAGAACATTCTAAGATGGATAGCAAATAATAACGAAGTACAATAAAAAACACACTCAATGGACATTTCATTCAAATTAATCCACAAGCTGTTGTAGCAATGACTAATAAAACTTCCTTTTTTTGATTACATACTCATTGTTAGGATCGGAAGATGATGATTGATCATACGGCTCAATGGATCCTGGTGGAAGTTTCAAATTAAATTTGTTTTTTGCAGCATATTTACTCATGTTTAAACTGATAGACTATAGAAACAAACAAACAATAGGATAATTAAAAGCTATTAAAGGGTCCAAGGCACGCCATGGAAACAACAAACAATTGAAAACAGTCAAAGTTGCAGTTCATCGATTAAGTATTTGAGAAGGAAACGATTTTTCACTGTCGCTGACGGAAATTTTTCTGGAAAATCATACAGGATTATAAAAAACAATTTCATCCTTGTTTATGTCACACATAAAATTAAATCAGTGCATTGTTAGTGCCACTTGACAATCCTGCATCATATGACGCTCGCATAAAATTTCTTATCGCAAGACAACAAATGTCCCCATTTTGTTGGAAGTCCCTACTTTCAACAATGTGTCCTCATCCAGCGTGTCTCCACTTTTTAAATTCTGCCAAAAATTTTCACGGAACCATTTATAATATTTAAAATACTCGGCCAAAAAGTCACCCATTTACAACCAGGGAGGGATACAAGGAAGGGGCTATGGGTGCATTCGCCCCTTCCTTAAGGGACTCTCCACTCAAAAAAAGCAAATTCAGACTAGTTTCACTGATGTTGTGAGAAGGTAGGTTTGAGTTTAGGACCCTATCTCGGAACTGTTTCGGAATTAAAGTCCAAAACCTTTGTGATCAATAGTTTTAAATCAGTACCGTTGACAGTGTTATTTCCATTAATTTTTCTGAGGGTATACTCCCAGTAATCCATTACGCACAATACGTGTCTGCGATCATATAGTATGTCGTAATATGAAAATTTATGAAGCTTGAAGGTGTACGCTATTAGTGATGTGCCGGATCGTTAAAAGGGTAGATCCGCGGATACGGATCCGGATCACTAGTGTCAAGATCCACGGATACGAACCTCAAAAATTCTTTACACAATTCAACTATCCAAGTGTAAAATTTGATACGGAAGGGATTTCCGTCAGGGTATTGGCACTGTTTCTTCAAAAAATGTCATTTACGGCGAAAATATAATCAAGGCTATGATTTACTCTTTAAAGAAATCTCCGTTAAAATTGAAGGAGAGTTGGAAGGAATGGGTCAGCGCTGCATTAATGCTTGAATAGAAAGTGAAATATTATTTCTAGCCTGCTCGGTAGATCTAGGATACAGGAGCAAGAGTGTAAAGTTGCTAATGGACAGGCTAGAAATAATTTTTCGCATTTTATTTCAGCATAAATGCAGCGCTGACCCATTACATCCAACTTACTCCGACCGACGAAATAACAGAGCCAGGAACACCTTTACAAACAGTAAATAGAGAATTTAGTCTCTCTCTCTTTTTTTTTTTTTTTTTTTTTTTGAAGGATGCCGAGAAAAACTAAAATGAAGAATAACACAAACCTCAAAACAATAACAAAAACTAATATTAAATTAAAAATTAAAAAAAAAAGTCCCTGAGGACCGACCTCATATTAAGATGAATTTCGCCAGTCAGAACACACATTGTTAACAAATATGAACTGACAGCAGATAGAAATTTTAAATCATTGAGCTTTTTCTCCTTATTTTCAGACTATGAAATCGCTACCAATCACGTATATAAAGGCTTAGAATTGCATTTAAAATTTACTTAACAAGATTATAGCTCCTACTGTACATAACTTGGAAGTTCCAAACAAATATCAAACGCAGAAAACTTAATTCTTTCAATCAGGGGCAATATTTTTCTTGTACGAATAAGTTTTTACCACCATAATTGTGAAAAACGTTAAGTCGGTATTAATTAATATCCCCGGTAATTAAAGTTCTACAAAAACGAGGCCAAGCTAAGAACACTTCCAATCAAATCACTTTTTGAACGAAAAAAAAAATCAAAATCGGTTCATCTGTTTAGGAGCTACAATGCCAGAAATAGACACACAGATACACCCTTTTAAAACTTATTACCCCTTCCTTTTTGCGTTGGGGAGGGGGTACAAATTGATACATTATAACTTAAATAGGGAATAAAACCTAATTTAAACGGAATTTAAGAGTCTTTTATTCAAATATTTAAAAAATTTTAGAATAGAAAAGATTCGTTTAAGATCCGTCAAAAAAGTAACGGATACGAAGACGGATACGGATCTTTATTTTCCCTCGGATATCCGCGGATACGGATATCCGGAATATCAATGTACGCTTACGTTTAAAAATGCTTGAGAGTGTACGGCGTATATGGAGTATACCCTACGGAAACACCACTGACTGTTAAATAACTTTAAAAAAAAAAGAAAAAAAAAAGAGAAGTATGTATCGTAATGCAAAAGCAGATAAAAGAAAAATAAAGAAGTTTTCCCACAATAAATAGATTCACAATAAAAATTCATGATAAATCAATTTATATTTTTTACTCTGAAATATGCATAAGTATTGTCATTTTATACCAATTGATTGGTTTGTTTCATTTGCTTAGATGTTTTGTAATTATTATTGGGTTAGTGTAGTGATTTATTTCCCAAAAATGTATGTTGTTTCTTTTATTTGCAACAGTTAGAAATACGTCTAAATATAGGTTTTTTATTCCAATTTATATTATTGTGTCATTTGTTTACCTTTTTATCAAAGAAAATCAATACTACTGTTAATCATTCGTGTGAAAAATGATTATTAGATTATAAATAAGAAATATGCACTTCCCGTTTATCTTAACTCATTTCACAATTTGCAGTAAGCAAAATTTATTTCGTACTTTCTTTTACGTTATGATTTAAATTTCAAAAGTATTTTCTTTATACCCATACAAATAAATTTTCATTTTCCTTTCTTATCTATATACATTGCGCAAAGGCGCGGCGAAGGGGGGAGGGGGTGGAGGGAGAGTCATTGGTTTTAACATAAATGCAAATTCTAATACAGTAGTTTATACATATGAAAGGGCTGTTTTGATCAAAAAATTCCCTTCAGAAGGTCTTTTAATCAAAAATCCCCTTCAGAAGGTATTTTTGATCACCCCCCCCCCCAGAAGGTAATTTTGATTTAAAAGAAACCCTCCGCAAGGAATTTTACATCAAAAACCCCCTCTAGAGGTATTTTTGATCAAAAAAACTCCTCCAGAAGGTATTTTTGGCTGCTCTAGTGATATTGCGGGAATATAATATTTAATGTGTCATATGAATAAATTTTAATTTAATTTACAATTTAAGAACTATTTGCGTTGATATTAAAACTCAAACGATATCAGGTTTTAATTGAGAGATGTATCAGATACATCTCAAAGCAGTAAAAACCAACTGCTTTCTCAATGGATTTATAAAAAAAAATCTAAATTTTTACTCACGGTAGAACTATTATGAGATGTAAACAAACCGCCTTCGCGGGCGGCCATGTTGAATGAGCACGCAATCCTTGTGTTAAGATGGCTGTGATGTAGACTTGCCTGATTTCTCAAATGTTCAACCGGGACACCGGACTGCTCCCCCCCCCCCCCCAGCGTCGCTAGTACTCAAAAGGGTCCACACTTTTGGTTGCTTTTTGGAGTGTTTTATTGGGCTGTGCTAATTATGAACCTAATACAGGGATAGTAGAAAATGAGATAAGCAAATAAAATGTGAACATTTCACTCTTTAGATGTAAATGTTTGCAATTTATTTTAGTTAGCAAAACACTTTGATTGAGGAATAAAGAATTGAACAATATTTAGATACTAGTGGTACCCGCACGGCTTTGCCCGTAATAGAAAAATTAAAGGGTCTTTTGGTTCGCCTGTATATTTACAAATAATGTATGGTGAATTTTCTCGCCAATTGTCTTGTACCCATGTTACAGTTCCACGTTTTGATAATTTCGCATCCCGCCAATTGGCTTGTGCCCATGTTACGATTCCACGTTATGATAATTTCGTAACTTACTCGTCCATCTTATGATAATTTTGTTCTTAAAATTTGAATAGAAAAAGATCCACATCGAATTTTCGAAAAATCGCTTCGAGGTGAACACCCCCATGCTACAAACTAACTTTGTGCCAAATTTCATGAAAATTGGCCGAAACGGTCTAGGCGCTATGCGTGTCAGAAAGATCCAGACATCCAGACATTCAAACATCCAGGCAGAGAGACTTTCAGCTTTATTATAAGTAAAGAAGATACTTTTCATTTTATAGGATTTTTGAAGACAATCTTTTTTGGTTTAATCTTGTTGTAAAAATCCTCACAAGCTAATTTGGTAATTATTTTACTAGTCAATGTTACAAATGATAAAGTAGTTATCCAAAAATAATCCCTCACAATTAATCATTTTTAGACCTTTTTGGTCCTTTGTAATCAAATTCATCATTCCGGGACGTGAAGTAAACCGGCCGGGACACCGGGATTTTGTCTGAAAACCGGGACTGTCCCGGTCAAATCGGGACGTCCGGCAAGCCTACTGCGATACATAGTAAAAAGTATGTAATAAAAATTAATCGCCATCCTTTGAAAAATTTTCGGATCTGTCCTTGTTTACAACTGTCCAACAATCAGATATCTACCATTATCCGCGCAAAACTGAAATGTTTTTCTGCTATGATTAATTTCGTATTAGTTCTCCGCAAAGTAGCGTATCTAAGCTTCGTGCTTAATGCAGTTTTTGTTTGTTGAGGTTTGCAATCTGAGTGTTTCGCCTCCCCTTACATACAATGCCGAGAGAGCCAAGGCGGGCCCGTATTCGGTTATATCGTCGGGCCCCTCCCCCCCCCAAAAAAAAAAAAAAGAAAAAGAAAGGGATGGGAGGGAATCAAAACTGCTTGCTAGAAAGCAATTAACTTTATTTAAAGTGCCACAACAGTAAATTTCAAAAGAGTAAATTTTACTTAATCTTTACGTTTTCTCTTATTCGGATTTTTTTTTCACCCCTTTTTCTTTCTTTCTTTCTTTTTTTTTTTTGAGACATCACGATTGCTTATTTTGTTCTCATTTGACTGTTTTGATGTTCCTATGGTTTTATTTTCCCACCGCCTCCCTCTGCAGCACCACCGTCGACCGGCCTCACGATGCTGCTCCTCTAGCGGAAACCGTCTCCAGGTTGCGTCCATATCCTATATACACGCACACACCTACATACACATACACACACACTCATGCCTGCACACATACACAAACACACACGCACACACACATACATACGCACTCATGCCTGCACACAGACACAAGCACATACACATACACACACACTCATGCCTGCATACAGATAAACACACACGCATACATACACATACCTACACACACGCATACCCACACACTCATGCCTCGACACAAACACACACGCCTACACACACACACACACTCGTGATTGCGAAAAACATAATTTGAATTCAAAATGCCATAATTCAAATTAATTTTTCTTTCTTTCTTTCTTTCCTTTCTTTTTTTGTACCAGTATGCGTTACCTTCATAGCGGTACTACGGCGGTAACGCAACTAAATGCCAATAACTTTCCCTTTTCAATAAGTTCCTAAAGAAGAAATACTATACACTTTCAAAACCAGTGACGAAGTCGCCAAACCGGAGCTCATCAATAAGTTTGAAAACTGAAGCAACTGTCAATCAACCAACTTTTTTTTAAATTTCTTTTTTTTTTTTTTTTTTTTGCTTCAAATATTTTCCATTATGAAAGGGGGAGGGAGTAGGTGCCCCTTGCCCCTTCTGGTTACGCTCATGTTCGCAAGCCTCTATTGCGCGCTGGGTTCCTTAACGGCACCGGTTTGTCACAATTGGTTTTAACAGTGTGAAATTTTCTGCATAAATTTAAAAAAAAAATGTAACGTCAGAGAAATTGTGAAAGGATGTCTGTGGCTTTTCCCCGTCCAAAAGACCCCACAGCACCTACAGCCTTGGAAATTTGGTGCAAAATTGCTTCGAACCCCGGAGGTTTACCCCTCCGGTGGTCTCTCCGGGGTAAGTTTTTTTTATTTTTAAGCTTCGATTTTTTTGTTATTAATTTTTTAAGCAAAAATTTACATAAATTCCCTATAAAAATGGTGAAAGATTTCCCACATCCCCTTACATTCTATTTCGTGGGAAAGTGCTTTCTTTCTTTTTTTTTTTTTGGCATCAGATTAAGCTTGTTCCAATTTTCTCAATTTGCTATGCTCAGAAGCTAGTTTGGACAGCGGGGGAAAATGATCTGGAAGCCTTAAAAAAAAAAAAAAAAAAAGTATTGTTATGCGTACTTAAACTAACTTACCTTTTTCTTCGGGTAGGAGTGAGACTTTCTCCTAATTATGGGACCCTTAATTAAATTCTATTTTTTGCGGGGATTTAATAATCTAATAAATAGAACTGAAAAAAAAAAAAAAAAAGATTTTCCCGACTTTTGCAACCCTGCAATTTCTATTTCATGCCTGAGGTCTGAACCTCATAATCTTGGACCTTATTTTCTAAGTAGTAAATAGAACTAAATTGCATTGGAGTGAATCATATAAGCAGTTTATTTGTTCTTCTTTTTAGTAACTATTATGCCAATGAATTTTTCTATAATAAGGGGGGGGGGGGCAGCTAACTTCCACCAGAATTACGACCCCCCCCCCCCCCCGCGCTTGCCAGAGATTTCAGAGGATATACAGTGAAATCCCGTCACAACGAACTTCAAGGGAATTGGAAATTTTGTTCGTTGTAACGAGAAATTCGTTGGAAAGGAATTCAAACAAAGTAAAGAAAATAAATCGGGACTGAAAATTTGCTTCGTTGAAGGGGATATTTCGTTGTATTGGTATTCGCTGCAATGGGATTTCATTGTTATTAACAGGGTTGTCGGGATGTCAGGTTTGGCAAATTTTTGCCTTTATTGCTACTTTTGATCACATTTGGATAGAAAAAATTTAAAACCCCTTCTCTCCATAGTGACGCCACTGATTTCAGTATGGTTGCAATTAAAGACTTCCAATAAATGTAAGAGGGAGAGCGGTTTCACTTCAGATTGGCTGCGATTGGAACTGAAAAGGGGGGGGGGGGGGCAAAAAAAAAAAAAAAAAAAAAACCCCGACAAGTAAGTGGCAGCAAAAAAATGGGGGAAAAAGGTGCAAAGTTTTGATAGGGTTGGTTTTGAGAGCAGATGAGGGGTAATTGATGTAAATCTAACAACTTAACTCACGTTTTTCTTAAGATTTTGATGAATTTAGTACACAATAACTTTCCCCGAAGAAACACTTACATTAGACATGAATTAAACTTGCATTATTTACCCAGATTACCCAGACACGTTATTGAGATGTCACAAAGTCTTGGTAATAATTTCATCAAACAAGTATGGCTTGTGTTTAAGTAAAACAGCTGATTTACTAATATCTAAACAATGAATACATAAACTAAAAGTTACTGTTTGTGTTAAATAATATTTCATAAACAAAATAAAACAAATAATTATGTTCTAAAAATTTTGACATTTCTGCTTTTTTTTAAAAAATAATTTCTAGTTTTAGTTCCTAAATTGGAAAAAAAAAGAACCATAAAAAGTGCCCCCCCCCCCCTCCGATAAGACAACTTTGTCGCTGGACCCAGGGCCTGACCTGGGTACTGAATAGGCCATGGCCTAGGGCCCCTAAATGTCAAAAATTGGTTTGTCCAAAGGCTAAAACTATAAAGTTTAAATACAGGGGTCCCCATAAATTGCTTGGCCTCCCCCCCCCCCCCCCCCCACCGAATCGTCACCATTGATTTTCCTAAATTTTCACCTGGAACCTCGGTGCTTCGACCCGACTAGCAGTAACAGCTTTGTTTTCTTCAATTCTACGATAGATGACGCCACCAGTATCGTCTACTTTCATTCCCCAATTCGAAACCTCCGAATACCAGAGCTGCCCAAGTTGCGTGATTTGTGGCTTTGAGGCTGAAGTTTTATTGTCCTCCTCTTGATGAGACATTTGTCCTTTGATTTATTCCGCGAACAAAGTGTCAGAGCATAAAAACAGCTGCACAAAAGACGGAGAAACAGAAGCATTTAAGAGGCGGGTATCGCAAGGCGTAAAACCGCCTGCTCATAAATCGAACAAAACATTAATCCTCTCTAAAAAGATGATTAGGTTAAGCTACACGGTTTTATGGGGCTTTGAATCCAACGTCAGAAGCTTATCCTGTCGAATGGTTGTGCGGGAATTTCGCTTTTTAATCGTTAGTTTGAAAAGAGCTATTTGAAAAATCAAGTTCGAATTCGAAATTGCATTTGTTGTTCCCTAAACGTGTTTTGAAATTAAAATAAAGGGATTAATATGTCTTTAAAATACGCCAAAACAAACACAAGCCGAAAAGAAATGAAAATGTTTAATTTTGAAAAGGGGTCGTTCGTAAATTCTGTCTCACTTTTTTCAAGCACATTTGACCTCCCCCCTCCCTCCAATTTTTTTCATAAGGTCACACCTTCACTCCTCCCCTTGAGTTGTCAAGTGCCATGCTTATAAAAGTAGGGGAAGTGAGGCAAAATGAAATATCGGGGCAAAGTGAAATATTGAAATATTTACTCAGCTTATAGTTCCACCAATCTGGCAGTATTTTAACTATGTTGTAGCACAGGGCTGTCCAACTGGCGGCTGCCAACACATATTGTGCGGCCCGCCAACTTCTTATTCAGCGCATTTCTTTTGTCGACATTTCATGGTATCAAGAAGCAACCGAGAATACCATTCATGGTCAAGCCAGGGTGTCCGAAATATCCTTTTGACGCTTTTTTACTCCTTTCATTGTATTGGGAGAGAAAGGTACAGGGCATCTACCGGTCAAGGTCAAGCAGTCCTACTCTGCACGCTGGAGTCCAAACGGATTCCTAGAAATAGTACTACCTCGCGTTGGCGGGGGGGGGACGGGGAGGGAAGAGAGAAACATTTCAGATAAGCAAAACCTGCCTGCAATTGGTCGGGGGGGGGGAGAGAGAGAAACATTTCAGATAAGCAAAACCTGCCTGCAATTGGTCGGGGGGGGGGGAGAGAGAGAAACATTTCAGATAAGCAAAACCTGCCTGCAATTGGTCGGGGGGGGGGAGAGAGAGAGAGAGAGAGAGAAACATTTCAGATAAGCAAAACCTGCCTGCAATTGGTCGGGGGGGGGGGAAGAGAGAGAGAAACATTTCAGATAAGCAAAACCTGCCTGCAATTGTTCGGGGGGGGGGAGAGAGAGAAACATTTCAGATAAGCAAAACCTGCCTGCAATTGGTCGGGGGGGGGGAGAGAGAGAGAGAGAAACATTTCAGATAAGCAAAACCTGCCTGCCAATTGGTTAAAAATGAAGACCTCCTCACTGACTCTACGGCCTTTGTTGATTTCGAAACAGAAATTGAGAGCTTGCTTTCGTCAACTCTCTTCTTTTTTCCGTTGATGATATCGATGTTGACATTCCTGCCCTTGTAAAGAAGGCGGATCGGTCTCAGTTTTCCCATTAAAATGTAAGCAAATTGTTTTACAATCCTTCTGTTTCATTTTTTATAATTAATAACTAGCTGCGTGCCCGGCGTTGCACGGGCTACCTAAAAAATGTAAGAGCAGTCCAGTTGATGCTTTTGTAGTACACTGACACTAGTTTCTAACGCGTTAAGGAATAAATAAATGCGCGTATAGCAAGGTTTGCAAAACACCAGTAAAACATATTTTTGCCAAAACACCTCATCAACGTTAATAATCGTTATCAATGATACAAGTTATGAGTACATTTTCAGTCAGCACAAAAGGGGAAAATATATGCATTATCAACTATAATCTTTACTCACGTTAAACTGAATTACATCTGATAGACTATCAGGGCCGATCCTAGCAGGTGTGCAGAGTGTGCGCCGCACAAGGGCGGCCAAAGCAAGGGGCGGCCGCAGGCCGAATCATACAGTTCTTATAATCAAGCAAAATTCTTCAAGAATTTCTCACAAGATAACTTATAATAAGTAGAATAAATATGACGATTTTTAAATGTTCAATTGTCGAAGTATGTGTCGATTTCCCAACAGTATAGCATAGTTTAAGAAAAATAGAATGTTAGGAAACATTGTGTTGGTTCATTGTCCATTAATATCCTAATATTAATACACCTTTTATATATATCTAATTAACCTTTTAGACGGCACCATGAAATGGTGCCGTCTAAAAGGAGCACCGAGGGCAGCCACTGATGTTTACCCCCCAAGCTTTAAAAGACCTAAACAATGAAGACATATTTCATTTATTTAAAAAAAGCTTTACTGATTAGATATTCTCGCAAGCATTTCAAATAACAAACTATGTAACAAACTCTGTTTAACAATCGTGGATGCGTGGAGAGAAATTGGAAAATTACGACTCCCTTGAGAGTGACATATATGAATGACGAGCTAAAATGTTGTACTTTTCCCTCTTTACGACAATTTTTCTGATTAAAATATTGAATGAACTGCCCGGTTTCAGACCAGGTAGGAGGACAGAGCCCTTGCCCCAGGAAGTAAATTTAAATGTGGCTTCAAAATGAAGATCCAAAAGGATGCCATGACCTCTTTGGCGAAATTAAAGAAGGTTTATAATTGCGTTTCTAGGACTTTACTTTCGGAAAATTTCGCTGGTTGAACCATCGATCTTAAGGACCCAATTAAGTCTCTGATTCACCTCTTCCACCTTAACTTAATAAAACATAGCCTAAAAATGTTGGCTCCAAAATCCAAAACGTATTTTCAGACGACAGCCCTTCCTATCATCAAACGTCATATCAAATTGCTTTGGCATTTTTCGAAATTTTTGCAGTAAAGAACCCCGAAATCCATTCGCAAACATTACTACCAAAGTCTCAATTAGCGTCTTTAGACAAGCCCCTAATTCCACCCCCTCTCACTTAACGTATTGAAAAACAAACTAAAATTGCGTTTTTCAAACATCAGTTTAAAGAACTTTTGGCGAAAGACCAAGGTTCCCCATTTTCTCCAACGCAATCACTATAATTGAAAATTTCGTTTTTAGACGGTTTCGTGGAGTTACAGCTTCCTGCCTTAACTAGCCTGAAATTGACTTCAGCTTCAAAAACAGAGTTCGTGAGGGCACTCTGAACCCCGCCCGCTCTTAGTCCCATCGTTATCAAACAATGCTTAAAATACGATTTTGGGACTTATATTTCTAAAGAATTCCGGAGGAGAACTGCTAGGTTTATGTAACTTTTCACTGCGCTAGGGCATATCCATCAATCGTCGAGGTGAGGTGGATAAAAGTCCATAGTTATATTTTTCAGATATTAATGTTGAAAAATATCCGAAAGATCCGTAGAAGCTTCCCAGTTTTGTTAACGTCACCAAAGGTAATATAAAATTGCGATTTTAGAAATATCCGCTTAAGAGCTTCAAAATCTTTCCTTCCCAAAAATAGCCTATAATGGATTTCAGTTCCGAAAAATATTTTGGTTCGGAATATTTTCACGTTTCCCCTAGTGTTTTCAAATCTAGCCAAAAACGGGTTTTGGAAAAAATAGTGCCGAGAAAAAATAGTTACCGGAGGATAGCCGCCAGATCCCCTACCGTCACCAAAGACGGCCTAAATTTGCGTTTTAAACATATTTCGAAATCTTTCGATGGAAGACGATTGAATCTCTCTCCCTCTAGCAACGTCAACAAAGGTAACCCAAAATTGCGGGTTTAAAATTTCAGTTTCGGAGATTTTTCGGGAAGAACGCCGATCCTTCCTAAGCTACGGTCTTAAAAAATAGCTTCAATTTTGAAAGAATTTTAGGAAAGAACTGCAACATTACTTTCGCCCAAAGTCGCGAAAAAGTTCCTAAAATAGCGATATTTGACGTCAATTTCGAAAATTTCTCCATGCACCTTGAATCTACTCGACTCTTTTGTCCTTGCAACCAAACACAACTAAAGATTAACTAAAAAGATTTTTCATACACCAATTTCGATAATTTTCTTGGAGCAATCCTCCTCCCCTGAACCCCTGACACCTCCCCCCACGCTTCCCCCTTCCTCCGTCCCTTCTCTGATGTCACCGAAGAAAGACTATAAAATGCGTTTTTACGACTAGTAAATTTTGGTATCTATTACTTTCTTCAAAGATATAAATTGTACCTAAGGAGTTTCTTACTATAAATTTTTTTTTCCTTTTTATAAGATCACTCTTCTGTCCCCCCCCCCTTTTTTTATTTGAACTTGGCATAGAAATTTTAAAAAAGATTTATATAGACGTTAAAGAGTAGTCAAAATTTGCAAATTACTCTTGAGGGCGGCACATTAGATCTTTGCACACGGGCGGCCGACAGTAGGGGAATAATGAGAGTTCTGCAACAGGAGGCGGTGGCGGTAGTATGCATCTGCAATCCGCCTCCCCCTCCCACTCTTCCTCCCACCGCCTCCTCCACTTCCTCCCCACCCCCTCCCGACCTTGGGGTTGACCCTCCCCACGACCGGGGCCGCCGCGAGAACCCGTAGAAGGTGACGAGGGTTTTTCCCGCGTTTTAGATATTTTTCCCGCGTTTTCGGACTTAGAATATTTTGAACTTGTTGTCATGGTATCCACAAAGTTTTTACTTTTTGGATGGCAACACTTGTTTGAGTTTCGGTTTTGGAATGGCAACACTTGTTGTCATGACAACCAGAGTTTTTAGTTTTCGGTTGGCAACACCTGTTGCTATGCTTTAACTTATGCGGTGTTTAACGTTCATGGCGCCATCTATTGAGAGGTTTATTTTTATTTTTTTATTTCTACGAATTTAATTATTTTTATTTTTACAGAGTGTTGAAGTTGGGAATCGAACACCCAAACTTTGAGTTAGCAAAAACATATGCTAACCACTATGCTATATTTTTCATTACTCTTTCAGTCTTAATGTGAATCTGTACCATGACAACGAATATTACAATTAAATTAATTTTAAAACCATCAGTTAATTTACTCTTTAGTACTAATCATGGCATATCATTAACTGAATTTCAGCTCATAATTGAAACTATCATCATTATTATTATTATTTTTCATAATAACAAAGTTTTCACTTAAGTAAAGATTTATTTAAATACAACCCATTCGAGATTTTAGATTTATTTCAATGCTTTGTGGACTTGAAATATATTTTAAACTTTGATTTTCTTTTTCATGCATTTCAAACTTTATCCTTTTTATTTTTTCTAACTTGTTAAATTTTCTTTTTTCTTTGTCAAATTTACAAATAATTTTTCTAACTTGTAAAAATTTCGAAGAAATAATTTTCTTAACTAATTTTTTTTTTTTTTTTTGACTTTCATACAACAAAATATTTTTTCTTATTTGTTAAATTTTCTAAGAAATAATTAACTTAAATATTCTTTCATACATTTTGAACTTTAACGTTTTTTCCTGTCATTTAGCACTTTGATTTTTTTTTTTCACTATTTTAGCGTTTTTCAATTATTTTCAGTCTTTAACTATTTTCTTAACTTTTTAGTCTTTAACTAATTTCAAGCATTTCAGACTTAGATTATTTTTTCGTGATTTCGATTTTTTTTTAGTATATTTTAGAGTTTGATCATTTTCTCGCTTGTTTTTACTTTATCGTTTTTTTTTTTTCCCGATATTTTTAAACTTAGAAATTTTTCACAAGTAGTGACAGGAATCGAACCTTCAAATTTTTCAAAACGTTATCATGTCTTCAATTTTTGCAATCATGTCAAACTTGCAATCAATTTACTCGTAGTAGTAATTAACACTTATCATTAACAAATTTTCTCAGATTTTAAAAAATCAACTTAATTAATTTTTTCCAGTAAGCAAATTGCGCACTCAAGTTACATTCCAACACTGCATATATGTTTCAAGAGTTTCATTGAATTTATCACATTCCATTTAATTAACTCTAATAATTACTTTTTCATTAATACTTAACTTAATCATTTTATCATACATTTATTCCAGTTACAAAATTATGCTTAAAAGTTATTTATTTTTCTTAGCACAAGAGATTTTAACATGTTCCTACTAAAATGCTTTTCACTCTAGTTTGAGTTTACTAAAATAGCAACTCATTTACGATTTAGATTCATTTAATCGTCTTTGATTCTTTTTTCATTGTTAATATTTTACATTATCACATACGTTATTATTTTTATACATTTATCCATTTAATTTTCCAAAATCTACAATCAATTTACTCTTCGTATTAATTAACACTTATCACTATCAAATATTTTCATGAATTTTAAAAATTATCTTCTTAAATAATTTTTTACTGTAACCAAATTTCCCACTCAAGTTATATTTCATCACTACATATGCTTTTCATGAGTTTCATTTAATTTATCGCATTTCATTTAATTAACTCTAATAATTATTTTTTATCATCGATATTTAAGTTAATCATATTTTCCTTTATTTATTTTTCATGCAAACACTCTTGATGGAATAAAACAAATTTTTAAACTTTCATGAATTAAATCCCCTCTGACTATTTTATTTTACTTTACCATACTTTACTATTTTACTTACTGCGTTTTACTATTTATCATTCATTACAGCTTTTCCAAAATATTACTTTACAACCAACTAATTTCATTAACAGAATTTTCATTACAATTTATAAATTTCACTTTTATTTAATTATTTTTACCTACGCTAAAATAAAACACATCACATAAAAAAGTTAAACATCAATGAAGAACCCGAGAAATGTTAAAATTATAAGTCAAGTATCAAAACTTCATGTCAGCAAATTTTAAAAATAGACTTACCGAAAAATAACTTCTACTGAAATTCATTTCAAAACTTGGAATCAATTTACTCTTAGCATTAATAAACACTTATCATTAAGAAATTTTCATGGATTTTAAAAATCAACTTATTTAATTTTTTCCAGTAAGAAAATTTCGCACTCAAGTTACATTTCATCACTTTATATGCTTTTCAAGAGTTTCATTTAATTTATCACATTTTATTTAATCAACTCTATTAATTATTTTTGATTAGTATTTAACTTAGTCATTTTATTGCATAGTGTTTTACTTTATTATTATTATTTTTTTTTCATACAAGCACTCTTGTTAGAATAAAACAAAATTTTCAACCTTCATGAATTAGAATCACTTTGGCTATTTCATTTTCCCAATAATATTTTACTTTAACAACTAATTTCTTTAACAAAATCGATATCATTTATTTTAGTCTTTATCCTTTTCGAACGATACATTCAAATGGACAGCTATACGTTAAATTAAGAAACTTAATCTAAATTTTGACAAATTAAGTTATAGCTAAATACTGACTAAAATTAAGTACAAAAGACTAACCTTTTTGGGGTGAAATCCCTCAAGTACCAGCTATCGCGAAGTTATTTAAAAACAGTGAATGAAATTGTAATAAGTGGATTGTTAATTATAACTCAATCTCACAAAATTACAATTACACGCATGTTTTATTTGAAATCACTGCATACGGCTGGCTGCCCATCGTCGATTTGCAGAACGCATGCCGTGATATCGCAAATCAACTCGGCTGTTGAAAAAAACTACCGTAATGCTACAGCACTTCGGATCGTCCACACTCACCGAGACGAATTGAGAAAATGACTTTATCAATATTGCTATCTACCCCTTTACCGATAACAGATAACAAACCCCACGTGCGAGTATTATTCACCACCTGGCCTACGTCTTTCAAGTGATGTCACTGTTTCTGACCAATTAAAATTAGTTCACGTTTCTCAAATATCAAGCACATAGATCGGCAATAGCCTGATGTCTGGTTTTCCAAACAAAATTTTAGATTTTAATTCGTAGTTTCGAATTAATTTCTTTTTCATTTCAAACTTATAAAAAAAAATTTCCAGCTTGTAAGAATATTTCTTTCAAAAACAGATTTTTGATTCAAAACAGTATTTTTTCAAACTTGTAATATTTTTCTACTTAGAAAATGAAATCAAAAATTTTTGTTTTCTTTAATCATATAAAATGTTTTTTAAGAAATAATTTCTCAAACTTGTAATATTTTTCCACTAATTAAAAAAAAAAAAATCAATTTTTTTTTTTCAATCATATAAAAATAAATTTTTATTCTTACAACAATAAATTTTTCCGCAAAAATATTTTTTTCAAATCAAAATAATAATAATAATAATATTTTTGTAACATATTGTTTTTTTTTTCCTTTCAATCTTTTTTTTTTTTTTTCAAAAATTTTCAAACTTACAAAATAAAATTTTTTCAACTGAATCTTCAAACGAAATGATTTAATTAAATTTAAAACTCAATATCACTTTACTCTTAGTATTAATAACCAATAGCACTTAACCATTTACTCTTTGCACTCTAAGTATTAATTAACACACACGCATTACAAATAATAATAATAATGTTTAAGATACTTACAAATCATCCACTCAAGCTTTCAAATATCCATCTAGCATGTTATTGTTCATTCGTGTGAGGGAACTTGTAATAAAACTTTCCTTATCAACCGAAATTATAAGCGAAAATATCGCATTTTTTTAGCACTTAATATAATCCTACAATTAACAAATTGGTTTTAACTTTGAATTTAAGAAAAATAAAAACTATTACACACTTAGTAACATATCTATCGATGTATATTATTTCATGACAAATCACAAATAGGTGAGGATCTTTTATCGATCATGTGACCAACTAAGTTAAGAAAGAGCGTTCTTATCTCATATGAGAATTTATAAGTCTTTAATATTTCTCTTTAATGTAAGTGTATTGATACGTACGAGTTTGTGTATGTGAATATAACTGTGTATTGTTTTCAAACCATTGTCATGTTTAAGCTTTACGGTTCTAATTTTGACTTTCCACTTAGCATTATTTGAAGTCCTTCGCATGCATTAAACTATAGAAATATTACAAAAATTATATTTTCATTCAGTCTTAATTACAAAACCATACAATAAGATGAAGACAACACCGATAGTATAAAGATTACTTACAATAAAGTGCATATAAAAAATATATGTAAGAGTGATTTCAAAGTATAATCCATCAACCATATTCAACAACTCAATCAAAACACAAGTCTCTTTTAAAATGATAAACACAATTTATTCACACACACAGTAAAAGACAATTAAAAAAACTTTCATCCTTAAGTAAAACTCTTCAAAACTTTCAAGCGTATTTTTAACATCGATTGCATCAAATAAATCAGACACATGACATTTTAAACATGGACTATCAACATTCAAAGTAACGAAGTCACGAGTCAAGTTTTCCCAATTAACATTAAAAAGAACCCGTTCGAAAAAAGTGTCGAACTTTCGACCCCTTGTTAATGATTCACATTCATGCACTCTCATGTAAAAAATGAATCCATTTTTACAATCCACACATTCTTTTTTAGAAAGGTAGTTTATGTTGCATATGAGCTCATCAAATAGTCACTTACGTAGAGAATCAGCCAGTTTACGAACTTCTTGTGATGTATATGTGCTGATTTTATCACATCGACAATCACAGGGATATTTTTTCTCAATTTCCGAAAGGATGTACTCTTTTAGAGTATAAGTCATAAGTTTGTCTTTGACACTACGTGAGATACAAGGGGACGCGTAGCACAATTTGTCAATCTGGCTTTCCAAAAGTAGAACTCTATCAGGCATCAACTGGAACACTTCTCGTTTCAGTTTGAACAATCTTTGCACACTAACACAGATGTTACCATTCGCACTCGACTCTCCTTTTTTATAACAAAAACGAAATCACGGTCTTCGATTAATTTTTGATTTATATTTTTACGTAGGCTTGAAATAACTGATCTCCACACATCTGGTTCTAAGGAAATACCATCCATAGTTGGTCGAAAAATACCATCTTTCCCACACGTATATCTTCTAATATGCACGCGTGTACGTTTCCGAAAAGCATTCACCTAAAGTGAAAATACAATCACCCAAGTGTATCATATCATCAGGCTGTGGAGAAGCCTCAATGTTCATTTTCATGTTCGTTGCATCCCATCTGTTCATCTTCAGGCTTCAAAGTTTCAGAATGATTTTCACCAGCGTTAGTCATTCTTAACTCTCATAGGATTAGGAGTCACAATACTAAAACAACTTCCTGTGAACTTAAAAAATAAATCAAACTAGGTTTTAACACTAGCTGGTGAAGAAAAATCCTAAGTACATAGAATAAAATTTCACGATCTCTTTCAAAGCTCAGAATCACCCTGAAAATGATTCTCCAAACATCCACTATAAACCAATGAATATTCACTTTAACCAATGAGAAGTGTACATAAATCTCTTGCTACTGACGTCATAGAATATCACATGAACTTTTGAGCAGAATTGTGTTGTTTTACACAGTATTCAGATTTTTAGAAAATGCTAACACTTTGACTTCCAAATTCATCCTGACCTACTACGAGTAATTTTAAGATGGTAGCAGGTTTTCACATCACATCGAATGCCGATGACGGTTTCGCATCTCACGCATGACATGATCAATCACATGTAATTGATCATGTCAATTTGCATGAGATGCGAAACCGTCATCGACATTCGGTGTGATGTGAAAACCTGCTACCATCTTAAAATTACTCGTAGTAGGTCAGGATGAATTTGGAAGTCAAAGTGTTGGCATTTTCTAAAAATCTGAATACTGTGTAAAACAACACAATTCTGCTCAAAAGTTCATGTGATATTCTATGACGTCAGTAGCAAGAGATTTATGTACACTTCTCATTGGTTAAAGTGAATATTCATTGGTTTATAGTGGATGTTTGGAGAATCATTTTCAGGGTGATTCTGAGCTTTGAAAGAGATCGTGAAATTTTATTCTATGTACTTAGGATTTTTCTTCACCAGCTAGTGTTAAAACCTAGTTTGATTTATTTTTTAAGTTCACAGGAAGTTGTTTTAGTATTGTGACTCCTAATCCTATGAGAGTTAAGAATGACTAACGCTGGTGAAAATCATTCTGAAACTTTGAAGCCTGAAGATGAACAGATGGGATGCAACGAACATGAAAATGAACATTGAGGCTTCTCCACAGCCTGATGATATGATACACTTGGGTGATTGTATTTTCACTTTAGGTGAATGCTTTTCGGAAACGTACACGCGTGCATATTAGAAGATATACGTGTGGGAAAGATGGTATTTTTCGACCAACTATGGATGGTATTTCCTTAGAACCAGATGTGTGGAGATCAGTTATTTCAAGCCTACGTAAAAATATAAATCAAAAATTAATCGAAGACCGTGATTTCGTTTTTGTTATAAAAAAGGAGAGTCGAGTGCGAATGGTAACATCTGTGTTAGTGTGCAAAGATTGTTCAAACTGAAACGAGAAGTGTTCCAGTTGATGCCTGATAGAGTTCTACTTTTGGAAAGCCAGATTGACAAATTGTGCTACGCGTCCCCTTGTATCTCACGTAGTGTCAAAGACAAACTTATGACTTATACTCTAAAAGAGTACATCCTTTCGGAAATTGAGAAAAAATATCCCTGTGATTGTCGATGTGATAAAATCAGCACATATACATCACAAGAAGTTCGTAAACTGGCTGATTCTCTACGTAAGTGACTATTTGATGAGCTCATATGCAACATCAACTACCTTTCTAAAAAAGAATGTGTGGATTGTAAAAATGGATTCATTTTTTACATGAGAGTGCATGAATGTGAATCATTAACAAGGGGTCGAAAGTTCGACACTTTTTTCGAACGGGTTCTTTTTAATGTTAATTGGGAAAACTTGACTCGTGACTTCGTTACTTTGAATGTTGATAGTCCATGTTTAAAATGTCATGTGTCTGATTTATTTGATGCAATCGATGTTAAAAATACGCTTGAAAGTTTTGAAGAGTTTTACTTAAGGATGAAAGTTTTTTTAATTGTCTTTTACTGTGTGTGTGAATAAATTGTGTTTATCATTTTAAAAGAGACTTGTGTTTTGATTGAGTTGTTGAATATGGTTGATGGATTATACTTTGAAATCACTCTTACATATATTTTTTATATGCACTTTATTGTAAGTAATCTTTATACTATCGGTGTTGTCTTCATCTTATTGTATGGTTTTGTAATTAAGACTGAATGAAAATATAATTTTTGTAATATTTCTATAGTTTAATGCATGCGAAGGACTTCAAATAATGCTAAGTGGAAAGTCAAAATTAGAACCGTAAAGCTTAAACATGACAATGGTTTGAAAACAATACACAGTTATATTCACATACACAAACTCGTACGTATCAATACACTTACATTAAAGAGAAATATTAAAGACTTATAAATTCTCATATGAGATAAGAACGCTCTTTCTTAACTTAGTTGGTCACATGATCGATAAAAGATCCTCACCTATTTGTGATTTGTCATGAAATAATATACATCGATAGATATGTTACTAAGTGTGTAATAGTTTTTATTTTTCTTAAATTCAAAGTTAAAACCAATTTGTTAATTGTAGGATTATATTAAGTGCTAAAAAAATGCGATATTTTCGCTTATAATTTCGGTTGATAAGTAAAGTTTTATTACAAGTTCCCTCACACGAATGAACAATAACATGCTAGATGGATATTTGAAAGCTTGAGTGGATGATTTGTAAGTATCTTAAACATTATTATTATTATTTGTAATGCGTGTGTGTTAATTAATACTTAGAGTGCAAAGAGTAAATGGTTAAGTGCTATTGGTTATTAATACTAAGAGTAAAGTGATATTGAGTTTTAAATTTAATTAAATCATTTCGTTTGAAGATTCAGTTGAAAAAATTTTATTTTGTAAGTTTGAAAATTTTTGAAAAAAAAAAAAAAAGATTGAAAGGAAAAAAAAAAACAATATGTTACAAAAATATTATTATTATTATTATTTTGATTTGAAAAAAATATTTTTGCGGAAAAATTTATTGTTGTAAGAATAAAAATTTATTTTTATATGATTGAAAAAAAAAAAATTGATTTTTTTTTTAATTAGTGGAAAAATATTACAAGTTTGAGAAATTATTTCTTAAAAAACATTTTATATGATTAAAGAAAACAAAAATTTTTGATTTCATTTTCTAAGTAGAAAAATATTACAAGTTTGAAAAAATACTGTTTTGAATCAAAAATCTGTTTTTGAAAGAAATATTCTTACAAGCTGGAATTTTTTTTTTATAAGTTTGAAATGAAAAAGAAATTAATTCGAAACTACGAATTAAAATCTAAAATTTTGTTTGGAAAACCAGACATCAGGCTATTGCCGATCTATGTGCTTGATATTTGAGAAACGTGAACTAATTTTAATTGGTCAGAAACAGTGACATCACTTGAAAGACGTAGGCCAGGTGGTGAATAATACTCGCACGTGGGGTTTGTTATCTGTTATCGGTAAAGGGGTAGATAGCAATATTGATAAAGTCATTTTCTCAATTCGTCTCGGTGAGTGTGGACGATCCGAAGTGCTGTAGCATTACGGTAGTTTTTTTCAACAGCCGAGTTGATTTGCGATATCACGGCATGCGTTCTGCAAATCGACGATGGGCAGCCAGCCGTATGCAGTGATTTCAAATAAAACATGCGTGTAATTGTAATTTTGTGAGATTGAGTTATAATTAACAATCCACTTATTACAATTTCATTCACTGTTTTTAAATAACTTCGCGATAGCTGGTACTTGAGGGATTTCACCCCAAAAAGGTTAGTCTTTTGTACTTAATTTTAGTCAGTATTTAGCTATAACTTAATTTGTCAAAATTTAGATTAAGTTTCTTAATTTAACGTATAGCTGTCCATTTGAATGTATCGTTCGAAAAGGATAAAGACTAAAATAAATGATATCGATTTTGTTAAAGAAATTAGTTGTTAAAGTAAAATATTATTGGGAAAATGAAATAGCCAAAGTGATTCTAATTCATGAAGGTTGAAAATTTTGTTTTATTCTAACAAGAGTGCTTGTATGAAAAAAAAAATAATAATAATAAAGTAAAACACTATGCAATAAAATGACTAAGTTAAATACTAATCAAAAATAATTAATAGAGTTGATTAAATAAAATGTGATAAATTAAATGAAACTCTTGAAAAGCATATAAAGTGATGAAATGTAACTTGAGTGCGAAATTTTCTTACTGGAAAAAATTAAATAAGTTGATTTTTAAAATCCATGAAAATTTCTTAATGATAAGTGTTTATTAATGCTAAGAGTAAATTGATTCCAAGTTTTGAAATGAATTTCAGTAGAAGTTATTTTTCGGTAAGTCTATTTTTAAAATTTGCTGACATGAAGTTTTGATACTTGACTTATAATTTTAACATTTCTCGGGTTCTTCATTGATGTTTAACTTTTTTATGTGATGTGTTTTATTT